>NC_041049.1:2292285-2592285 GCF_900634775.1 Gouania willdenowi
TGATAAAACATTCAATTGTTTAAAATCAATAAGAACATTTAAAATCATCAGTAAAATCAATTAAAATCATCAGTAAAATCAATTAAAATCATCAGTAAAATCATCATTACATCATCAACATGACCATAAATCTCTCTCAATCATATGCAGTAGAGAAAAAAAGTTCCTTTAACTTTGATTTTAAAATGTTCACATTAGATGCTGATTTCAGCTCTGCTACAGTTTGTTCCACTTCTTTGCAGCATAACAACTAAAAGCAGCATCACCATGGTTACTGTGAGCTCTGGGCTCCACTATCTGACCTGTGTCCATAGATCTCAGAGACCTGCTGGGTTCATACCTGACTAACATCTCACTGATGTATTCTGGACCAAACCCATTCACACATTTATAACCAGCAGCAGAACTTTACAGTCTCCTCTGAGGCTGACTGGGAGCCAGTGTAAAGACTTTAAAACTGGACTAATGTGTTCTGACCTCTTTGTTCTGGTTCAGACCTGAGCTGCAGCGTTCTGAACCAGCTGTAGATGTTTGATGAAGACCATTACAATAGTCCAGTCTGCTGGAGATAAAAGCATGGACCAGTTTCTCCTGATCTTTCTGAGCCATTAAACCTTTCACTCTGGAGATGTTCTTTAGGTGGTAGAAGATGTTTTTGTGATAGATTTGATCTGATGCTGAATGTAAGATCTGAGTCAATCAGAACACCAAGGTTTTTGACTTGGTCTTTAGCTTTTAAAGATCCAGACTCAGATAATTGCTGACAGCAGTCCTCTTTTCCTTGTTACCAAAGACAATCACCTCCATCTTGTCATGGTTTAGTTAAAGGAAGTTTTCACTCATCCATCAGTTTATTTTTTCTAAACAGTCACACAACACCTCAATGGGACCATAGTCATCTGGGTTCAGTGATAGATATAGTTGTGTGTCATCTGCATAGCTCTGATAATCAACCTTACAGTTCTGTAAAATTTGTCCTAAAGGAAGCATATAAAGGCTAAACAGAAGAGGTCCAACAACAGATCCCTGAGGAACCCCACAGGACATTGGTAATTTGTCAGATTCAAAGTTTCCAATGCTTACAAAATAGCTTCTCTCCTCCAAGTAGAACTTAAACCATTACTTTTCCATTTAGTCCAACCCATGTTTGCAATCTGTGCAACAAAATTGTATGATCTACAGTGTCAAATGCAGACTTAGATCCAATAGAATGAGAACAGATACTTTTCCTGAATCAGTGTTCAACCTTATGTCATTGATCACTTTGATCAGATCAGTTTCTGTGCTGTGATCAGAACGAAAACCTGACTGAAATTTATCAAATATTTTGTTGAATGTTAAGAATTGACTCAGTTGGTTGAAGACCACCTTCTCAATGATCTTGGCCATGAATGGAAGGTTCTGATTGGTCTATAGTTAGCCAGTATAGAGGCATCCAGTGTTCTCTTTTTAACAGAGGTTTCACAGCAGCTACTTTCAGGGATTTTGGTACGGTACCTGATTGGAATGATCAGTTAATTATCTGACACAAATCAGTGACAGTTGACTTTACAACAGTTTTAAAGAAGTTTGAGGGTTTTGTGTCAAGGCAACACGTTGATGGATTCAGCTGCTGAACAGTTTCCTCTATTGTTTTTGGGTTCACTGTAATAAACTCTAACATTGTAGTTGACTCATCCCTCAGAGAAAGAGAAACAGAGGGAATCAAAATCACTCTGAGGACACAAAGCATCTGATTTACTGTAGTCGTGGAAAACGCACGGAAAAAATGTTCTGAAACAGAAGAAGCAATATGACACTTTATTTAAAATCGTACGGGATGCCGAATGTAAAAAGTTATTCACTGTTTCATAGCCGACATATTTTGAACATTTATCTTTTTTTTAGACAGAAATTCATGTAAATTAGCATGTTCTATATCATTGTTAAAATGTGTACAAAATGTATCTAAATGTAAATGTTAAATGTAATTCTAAATGTTAAAAGTATATTTAAATGTTAAATCTAAATGTCCCGCCATGTCTCACTCTTCCCCTCTTCCCCACTCATTGAGCCGCAGTCAGTGGTGTGGGCGGGGCCTCGTGATCGACAGGCGCTGACCTGCCCGCTTTGTATATTTTCTAAACATTTAGCTTTACACTTGGCAACCGATTAAACATTTAGATTTACATTTAGATTTAACATTTACATTAAGTTTTAACATTTACATTTAGATTTAACATTTACGTTAAGCTTTAACATTTACATTTAGATTTAACATTTAGAATAAATTTACCATTTAGATTTAGATTTAACATTAACATTTTACATTTACATTTACATTTACATTTACATTTTACATTAACATTAACATCAACATCAACATCAACATTAACATTAACATTAACATTTACATTTACATTTTACATTAACATTAACATTAACATTAACATTAACATCAACATCAACATTAACATTAACATTTACATTTTACATTAACATTAACATTAACATTAACATTAACATTAACATTTCACATTTCACATTTCACATTTACATTTAACTTTTACATCTAGATTTAACAGTGTCATTTAAATAAATTTTTCCTATGTATAAATTTTTCACAATGATATAGAACATGCTGAATTGCATGAATTTGTCTCAAGTGAAAGAAAATTAGCTAAACGTGAGGAAAATGAGCTACATTTTCAGCTATGAAACGGTGACCGAGTTTTTACATTCAGCACCGCATAAAATCGAGCCCCAACGTCACATGCATGTTTTCAGACAATATCACGCATTTACATCTAAAAAGTGTGACAAAAGAATAAAATAACATCAAATTCTGACCAAAGTGTCATTCAAAATGTTGTTATACTTTAAAGCTGCAGCATTTAGAATGTTTGAGACTGGTATGGAAACAGCCACGCTCCCCCCTCCCCTCCCTGTTTCAAACATGACTTACTTCCTGTTTCCTTAGCTGTTGGTGCATTAGCTAAACTGGTTATGATTTTACTGGATTTCATACAAATTTCTTGTTTCCCCAGTTCATTGTAATTAAAGGTTTCACAAATAGTGTTTTGAGACCAAATCACACATTTTCATGGGATTTTTCCTGTTAAACGGGAAGCTAAAGGACTAGCGGTGTGGCTAACGTCGCTAATTCTACGTCATTTAGCATGATTTCACCAAATCATCTGAAGCATAGAGAGTAAAATATTAAATTAATCACAGTAGTTGACTTTATTAACCCTATTCAGCATCTTTGATATGATTTCAGGAAGTTTAATATCATGTAAAGGAAATTAAATCTGGAGTTTTGGACATTTTAAAATTCAAAATCAAAGTTCACAGGCAAACTACTTATTAGATAAAAAACATACACACAGAAATACCATCGGACACACACACACACACACACACACACGTGGTGGGAGGGCCTCCCTGTCACAGCCAATTAAAAGCGGATCAGTGACAGTTTGGCTCGGTGCCAATGCAAATTCAGCCCACGCTGACAGGGAGTGGAGCTGCTACTGCTATCAGAGGGGATTTCACACACACACACACACACACACACACATGCACACACACACGCACACGCACACACACACACGCACACGCACACGCACACGCACACACACACACAGAGGAAAGTTAATCCTTCAGGTATAAAAAGAGGAACCGTTGCCGGTGCTGATAATTGAAGCGTCGTTGGGAGGAAATCCCTGGAATAACTGTGACACACTTCCATCCACTCAGACTGTGTTGGTCCGTTAATGTCCAATGATTCATGGACTCTGGAGGTGTAAAGGAACGCATTCCTCAGCACGATTACACTGGACGCCTACAGTCGGCTAGGGTGACCATATTGGGCCGACCTCTTCATACACAAAGTACTCCACGTTTTCTTGATTTTACCTTCAAACAGCAAATTACAAGATAATTAAGTTGTTATTGTCCATAATGTTTAAAAATGTATTTCTCTCTTTATAACAAAGACCAATGGCCATTTTATGGGTGTATGCAATTGTGGGTCTTAAATGAGCGTGTCACAGACTATATGTGATGTCACTTCCAGGACATCGGAATGTTGCTTGAGGGGGTGGAGTTAAATATAGTTTCTGACCGCAACACTGATTGCCGTATACTGTGTGAAGTGCGGAGGTTAATAGGTGAACTGTTAGCATTAATGAACACAGTGGTTTGGACTCAACTAGTGAACAAATACAAAGAAAATGAGTATACAAGTCATACGTCATTTATCTCAACTGACAGTGACAGGTGTACACAGTGGGCGTGTCAGTCACTCAGCCCTTTGATAACCCATCAAAAGTAGCCAAGTATTAGACTTAGGTTATTACAAATGACAACAAATGACAAGTCAATAACTGCATTTCCATAACTCTTGGAAATGCCCAAACTCTAAATAGCGTAATAAAAACTGGAAATGGAAAAACCTGATTTTCGAAAAAACACTCAAATAGGGCCACGCACACACCCACACACACACACACACACACACTGACAACAGGAGCTTCTGAGCGTTCGTCATTCTGCAGCAAAATCTCACGGGATGAAATTTCACGGGTTGTGAGGCTCCTCCCCAAAGCAACGTTCAATGGAAACACACTCAAAGCACAATTATACCTTGTCGACATCTGTAAAATCTGTAATGGAAACCCAGCTAATCACCTTTATTGTGCATTGTAACAATCTGTAAAATCTCATGTAAACCTTAAAATCTCTCCATCATTGAAACAATCAGAATATCTCCTGCTAGAAATAACAAAAAGAAAAAAACAAAAAGCTCAAGGCTTCCAGAACCGTAAATAATCACATTTCAATAAATAAGTGTGAAAGTTTCCTGTGAGCTTTATTCTGTCTGTTGTTATGGAGACGGAAGGTGATGAGGCCGAGACCAGATGATGGAAACTTTACCTTAACTTCCTATATTCTAAGTTTCTCCCAGTGTCTCCTTGGTTTTCTAATCCTTCTCTGAACTTCCATAGGATGATTTTTTTTTATTAAATCCACCAGTATTTGGTCTCTTTCAATCCATCTTAGACTTTAGTCAAAACAACGCGACATCTTTAATGATTCTGTCACATGTGAGGGAAATGACCATAATAGCATGATACTGACTCATTAGCTTTGATAAACTGGTTAAATATCTCTGATAGAGCAAATATTAGCAGAGTTACATGCGTTCAGGGTCAATGGGAAACGCAGACATTTTCATGAGTTTGTAAAATCCAGCAGGACAAGACGTGAAAAAAGGACATGTCCAGGTAAACCAGATGTATGGTCACTCTGCCTTTCCTCTGTTTTTCCAGGAGTTTTTGTGCCGACACGTCTTAAAGGAAATGATATCCAAAATATTTCCTCTAAGTAGTTTGTGAGATTTGAGAGTTTAAGCCTTCCCTCTCACACGGTTTGTTTTAACTAATCCATCTCAAGTTGCTTAAGGCTGTATTTGCTAAGTTTAAGCTAACCCTTAAACACACACAGATCTTTGGTTTGTTGGATCCAGTCCAATCCATGGTGTAAAAACTGAGCACAGGTTTGTATCTTTGTGTGTGTGTAGGTTATAAAGTGTGTTTCAGGTTGGTCTTATCTAAACAAAGGCTCAGTAAATGTGTTCGTTTGTGTGTCCTGGAGGTGTTTGAGCGAGCACAGAGACTTCCTCACGGCGTTCTAATCCCCGACAAGGTGTTTAACCTGCTAGCTTGACCTGCTAGCTTGACCCGCAAACCTCCGTCTGACCTCTGGGACCTTTGCCCGAGGACGAGTTAGCGCTGCCGTGGCGACCGAGCAGATAAAATCTACCGTGGAATCGGCACGAGGATGAGCTAATGCTGACTGACACGACCCCCTGATTTAAAAAGGAGGCGTTGGAGATATAACACCCTCAATGACGGACCTCTTTATTAGGTATTTACAGGGGGCGGGGCTTAGACTTCTATGGCTGATACAAAAGAAACTACAATTCAATTTAGAAAATCCCAAAGCTCATTAACAAACTCTCCAACACAACAAAATATGACAAATATAAAAAAAAAATGTAAAATCTTGCATGAAGTCACATTAAAATAAAGTGATGTTTAAGTTGAAAAATGAAAAACGTCCAATTTCATATTTCTTCCAAACGTCCTCATTTTAATAAATTCTTTCCAGGGGAGGGAAACGAAACCTTTGGGAATCTTTTATGGGGCGTTGTTTTGTTACTTTTTAGTGTTTTAGTACTTTAGGTTAGGAAATAACTTGTTTGTTTCTGGAGTTTTTGTGTGTATTTGTTGTTTTATGTGTTATTGGAGTGGTTTTGTTGTTTTGTGTGTTCTTTAGATTTTTGTGTATTTTTTTGGTTGATTTTTGCTGTTTTTTATGTGTTTTTTTTTTCATTTTTTGTGTCTTTTTTTAGTCATTTTGTGTATCATTGTTGATTTGTGTGTTTTCGTGTGTCTTTAAACTCTCATTAGTATGACATCTCCTCAGGCGAGGGATAAACAAAGTAGAAGATCTTATCTCGGTTGTTTTGTGTCTGAGGCGCTCTCATCAGCCACTGTCTATCCAGGAACAGGAAGTGGAGAGGGTGAGCAGTATAAAATACCTGGGGGTCCACATCAGTGAGGACTTCACCTGGTCCATCAACACCACACAGCTGGTGAAGAAGGCTCAACAGTGGCTGTATTTCCTGAGGAAGCTGAGGAAATTTGACATGCCACCAAAAGTCCTCACCAACTTCTACAGCTGCACCATTGAGTCCATCCTCACCAGCTGTACCACCGTGTGGTACGACAACACCACTGCTATGGACCACAAACGCCTGCAGGGAGTGGTGAAGACAGCATCTAAGATCACCAGGACTCCACCCCCCTCTCTGCAGAGTTCACAGGAGAGCTGCCTCCATCATTAAAGACCCCACACCCCCCAACACGGTCTGTTCACACTTCTACCCTCAGGATGGAGGTACAGAAGTGTGAAATGCAGGACCACCAGACTGAGGAACTCCTTCTTCACCTCTGCTATCAGACTCCTCAACAGCCAATAGGACGGAATATATTTCACAATGCACACTTTATATGTATATTTGACTTTTCTATCTTTTCTACCTTGTACATATTTATATTTATCTTTATTACTTTTTAATTTATTATAATTATTGTTACTATACTTTTCTCTTTATTTGTTTTCTTTGTCTGTTCTTGTTTTTGAGAAAAATATAAATTTCATTGTACAGGGAAACATGTTTCTTTACTGTGCACATGACAATAAACACTTTGAATCTTTCTGTCTATTTTTGTTATTAATTCGTCCAAGTTTCACTGTAATTTTGTCTTTGTTGTTTTTTGTTATTGCCTGTTGGTTTTTTTTTTTTTGGCATTTAGTCATTTTAGTCATTTTTGTTTTTGTACTTATTTAGTGTATTTTTCTTGTTTGTGTTGCTGCTTTTTTGTTGTGTTTTAGTATCTTGTTCTTTGTGTTTTTTGTAGTGTCGTGTTGTCTGTCATATTGTGTGTATATTAGAGAGCAGTCCCACATGTTTGAGTTAGCTTAGCACGTAGCCACCAGTCTCACATATTTGGGTTAGCTTAGCATGTAGTCACAGCCCCACATAGATGGGTTAGCTTAGCACGTAGTCACTAGTCCCACATATTTGGGTTAGCTTAGCACGTAGTCACCAGTCCCACATTTGGGCTAGCTTAGCACGTCGTCACCAGTCCCACATGTTTGAGTTAGCTTAGCACGTAGCCACCAGTCCCACATATTTGGGTTTGCTTAGCACGTAGTCACCAGCCCCACATGTTTGGGTTAGCTTAGCACGTAGTCACCAGCCCCACATGTTTGGGTTAGCTTAGCACATAGTCACCAGTTCCACATGTTTGGGTGAACTTAGCACGTAGTCACTAGTCCCACATGTTTGGGTTAGCTTAGCACGTAGCCACCAGTCCCAAATGTTTGGGTGAACTTAGCACGTAGTAACTAGTCCCACATGTTTGGGTTAGCTTAGCAGGTAGCCACCAGTCCCACATGTTTGAGTTAGCTTAGCACGTAGCCACCAGTCCCACATATTTGGGTTAGCTTAGCACGTAGCCACAAATCCCACATGTTTGGGTGAACTTAGCACGTAGTCACTAGTCCCACATGTTTGGGTTAGCTTAGCACGTAGTCACCAGCCCCACATGTTTGGGTTAGCTTAGCACATAGTCACCAGTTCCACATGTTTGGGTGAACTTAGCACGTAGTCACTAGTCCCACATGTTTGGGTTAGCTTAGCACGTAGCCACCAGTCCCAAATGTTTGGGTGAACTTAGCACGTAGTAACTAGTCCCACATGTTTGGGTTAGCTTAGCAGGTAGCCACCAGTCCCACATGTTTGAGTTAGCTTAGCACGTAGCCACCAGTCCCACATATTTGGGTTAGCTTAGCACGTAGCCACAAATCCCACATGTTTGGGTGAACTTAGCACGTAGTCACTAGTCCCACATGTTTGGGTTAGCTTAGCACGTAGCCACAAATCCCACATGTTTAGGTGAACTTAGCACGTAGTCACTAGTCCCACATGTTTGGGTTAGCTTAGCACGTAGCCACAAATCCCACATGTTTGGGTTAGCTTAGCACGTAGCCACCAGTCTCACATATTTGGGTTAGTTTAGCAAGTAGTCACCAGTCCCACATTTAGGTTAGCTTTGTACGTAGCCACCAGTCTCACATATTTGGGTTAGCTTAGCACGTAGTCACAGCCCCACATGTTTGGGTGAACTTAGCATGTAGTCACTAGTCCCACATGTTTGGGTTAGCTTAGCAAGTAGCTACCAGTCTCATATATTTGGGTTAGCTTAGCACGCAGTTACCAGTCCCACATTTGGGCTAGCTTAGCACATAGTCACCAGTCCCACATGTTTGGGTGAACTTAGCACGTAGTCACCAGTCCCACATTTGGGCTAGCTTAGCACGTAGTCACCAGTCCCACATGTTTGGGCAAACTTAGCACGTATCAATCAATCAATCAATCAATCAATCAATCTTTATTTGTATAGCGCCAAATCATAACCAATGGTATCTCAAGGCACTTTACAGTAGAGCAGTCTTAAGGACGGACTCTTCATTTTATGGATACACACATATGCATATATACGTATATACACATACATATGTATCCCACACCCAACATGAATTCATCATGGCGGCAAGGAAAACCTTCTGTTAAGCAGCAGGAACCTTGTGTGGATCCCATTCCTATGATGAACAGCCATCCACGTTATGCTGTGTTGGGTGTGTGCAGAGGAAAGGGTGGAGACAGAGTTGTTGAGTCTCTGTAACTCCACACTGAGGATCCCACGGACCTGCAAGACAAAAGCCAGAAGGAGTACAGGAGCAAACACACAAGGGAGTAAGCAGACATAGAGGGAGTGTTTGAAAGAGGAATGGGACCCTCTCCGGTCCCTCTCTAACCTAAATGACCTCTCTCTTAACGCCCTCTCCAACCTCTCTCCAACCGAGCATGCCAGACCCCCCCCCCCCGGCAGTCTATGCCTATTGCATCTTAATTATGAGCTATGAGCTGGTTCCTAACTAAAAGCTTTATCAAAGAGGAATGTTTTGAGCCTAACCTTAAAGGTAGAGAGGGTGTCTGCCCCCCGAACCGTGGTTGGTAGATGGTTCCAGAGAAGTGGGGCCTGATAACTGAAAGCTCTTCCTCCTATACTACTTTTAGAGATGAATGGAACAACGAGTAGTCCAGCATTTTGAGAGCGTAGTGTTCTGGGGGGATTGTATGGCACTACAAGCTCCTTGAGATAGACTGGTGCCTGTCCATTTAGGGCTTTATAAGTGAGAAGAAGAATCTTGAATTCTATTCTATATTTTATGGGAAGCCAATGCAGAGAGGCTAATACAGGAGTAATGTGATCTCTTCTCCTAGTTTTAGTCAGTACACGTGCTGCAGCATTTTGAACCAGCTGAAGTGTCTTAAGCGACTTGCTCGGGCAGCCTGCTAAAAGAGAATTACAATAATCCAGTCTAGAGGTAACAAAAGCATGGACTAGTTTTTCGGCGTCGCCCTGAGACAGGATAGATCTGATTTTAGCAATGTTACGGAGATGAAAGAAGGCAGTTCTTGAAGTTTGTTTTATGTGAGAGTTGAAGGATAAGTCCTGATCAAATAGAACCCCAAGGTTTCTAACAGTTGTGCTTTGTGCCAGAGTAATGCCATCTAGGGCAGTTAGGCTAGCATAGGTTTCTCTAAGGTGTCGCGGGCCCAGTACAATGACCTCAGTCTTGTCTGAGTTGAGAAGAAGAAAATTTTGGTCCATCCAGGCCCTAATGTCCTTTAGACAGGCCTCAAGTTTAGATAGCTGATTTGTCTCATCTGACTTCATTGATACATACAGTTGGGTATCATCAGCATAGCAGTGGAAGTTAACAGAGTATTTTCTCATAACATTACCAAGGGGGATCATATAGATACAGAAGAGGATTGGACCTAGCACAGAGCCCTGAGGAACCCCGTAGCTTACTTTAGTGTACACAGAAGACTTATTATTCACGTGTACAAACTGGTACCTATCAGATAGGTAGGACTTAAACCAGTTTAGGGCAGTCCCTGTGATTCCAAGTAATTTCTCTAATCTCTCTAGTAGAATATAGTGATCTATAGTGTCAAAAGCTGCACTAAGATCTAATAAAACCAGCACTGAGAGTCGTCCTTCATCTGAAGCCCAGAGTAGATCATTAGTTACTTTAACTAAAGCAGTCTCTGTGCTGTGTTGAGCTCTAAAGCCTGACTGGAAGTCCTCGAACAGGCTGTTGTTTTGAAGAAATTCACAGAGCTGAGCTGCCACAACTTTCTCAAGAATCTTTGAAATAAAAGGAAGATTAGATATAGGCCTGTAGTTTGCTAAAGTGCTGGAATCAAGAGTAGGTTTTTTGAGAAGGGGTTTGATTACAGCTACTTTAAAGGACTGTGGCACGTAGCCTATTGATAGGGATATATTTATTGTCTCCAACAAAGATGGGCAGACTAGGGGAATAACTTCTTTAAACAGCTTAGTTGGGATCGGATCTGAAAGGCAGGTCGATGGTTTGGAGGATGAAATAATAGAGTTAAGTTCCTGAAGTCCTATATGTGTGAAACAGTTTAGGTTAGGCCTATTTACATTTAATGGTACAGCAGGCCCAGGTGAAGGCAGGGAGTGGCTAATTTTATCTCTAATCTTGTGAATTTTATCGTTAAAAAATGTCATAAAGTCCTCACAGCTGAGGGCTAGAGGAATCATGGGCTCAATAGAGCTCTGACTTTGTGTTAGCCTGGCTACAGTGTCACTAGTCCCACATTTGGGTTACTTTAGCACGTAGTCACCAGTCCCACATGTTTGAGTTAGCTTAGCACGTAGCCACCAGTCCCACATATTTGGGTTAGCTTAGCACGTAGTCACAGCCCCACATGTTTGGGTGAACTTAGCATGTAGTCACTAGTCCCACATGTTTGGGTTAGCTTAGCAAGTAGCTACCAGTCTCATATATTTGGGTTAGCTTAGCACGCAGTTACCAGTCCCACATTTGGGCTAGCTTAGCACATAGTCACCAGTCCCACATGTTTGGGTGAACTTAGCACGTAGTCACCAGTCCCACATTTGGGCTAGCTTAGCACGTAGTCACCAGTCCCACATGTTTGGGCAAACTTAGCACGTAGTCACTAGTCCCACATTTGGGTTACTTTAGCACGTAGTCACCAGTCCCACATGTTTGAGTTAGCTTAGCACGTAGCCACCAGTCCCACATATTTGGGTTAGCTTAGCACGTAGTCACCAGCCCCACATGTTTGGGTTAGCTTAGCCCGTAGCCACAAGTCGTACATGTTTGGGTGAACTTAGCACTTAGTCACTAGTCCCACATTTGGGTTAGCTTAGCACGTAGTCACCAGTCCCACATGTTTGGGTTAGCTTAGTACGTAGCCACCAGTTCCACTTGCTTGGGTGAACTTAGCACGTAGTCACTAGTCCCACATTTGAGTTAGCTTAGCACGTGGCCACCAGTCTCACATGTTTAGGTTAGCTTAGTACGTAGTCACCAGTCCCACATGTTTGGGTGAACTTAGTACGTAGTCACCAGTCCCACATGTTTAGGTTAGCTTAGCACATAGCCACCAGTCCCACCTGTTTAGGTTAGCTTAGCACATAGCCACCAGTCCCACATGTTTGGGTTAGCTTAGCACATAGCCACCAGTCCCACATGTTTGGGTTAACTTAGCACATAGTCACAAGTCCTACATGTTTGCGGGGTTAGGTTAGCGCTTAGTCGCGCTGGCTGAGGTAGGTCAAAGGGAAAAAGGGTGGGGCTTTGTTATCAGGTTACTTACAGGGGAAATATCCTTAAAGAAGATGAGTCAGCATTCCGATAATGACTAAGTGCTGCTGGGTGTCTTTACCTGTGCCAGGTGAGTGTCTGCCTGATGAGTCCATTAACTGATCCAGGGACAAGGCGGAGGTTGAAGGCGGAGCTATGGCATCCAGCTCATCAAACATGTGAGACTGAGAGCAGCTGATCTCAGAGCAGCAGGATGAAGAGGATGAAGAGGAGCCTCCTGTACAATCACAAAGAAAAGAAAAGAAAATCAAGTCTAAATGTTTTCTCTAAGTGTGTGAAAGTTCTGGTGTCTAAATCTCCCACAATCCACAAATAAAACATTAAACGTGGTGTTCCACAAGGTTCTGTCACAGGCTCTTATTTTTTTCTCCTTTCTTTTTTACTATCCCATATTTTTCAAATTTCACTATTTTATCAATTTATAAAATATAAAATGATCCTTCAAGCATATGAGGAGTTCGCTGGAGGCAGAGCGAGCGTTCCGTCCCCTAGTGGTCAAAAGCTTTTATTACAGTTTTCAATCGAAAAATTACAATTCTTAATAGAATGTACGTAATATACAAATATTTTAAGTATCGTAAAACACAGTGACTACAAAATATATATGAATTAATTTGTTGTAGATTGTGTAATGTAGGGGTTCACAACCTTGGGAGGGGCTCGCCAGATGCCTTCAATAAACTATTTTGAACCTATTTTTGCTTATTTTTAATCTTTTAATGCATTACTCTCATTTATGACACTTCTACATCACATTCATTGCCTTTTCTGCACATTTTTTCCACTTTCAAGACATTCTGAGCATTTTCAAACCTTTTCCACCTAATGTCACATATACAGTATATGTTGTATGTTGTATGCATGCGCTAATTGCTACATACGTTTTATCCATTGCAGAAATAGGCAACTGGCGGCCCGGGGGCCACATGTAAGCCATGGTTTCATTTTGAAACAGACCAAAGTAAATGCAGAAAATGACTAACTGCACAAAAATACACGTAATTATTCAAAAGAACGTAAGACGTCTTTTCACATGTTTTTTTTAGATTTTCACATTTTTCACAAATGTCATCGACAGACAATTTACGCATGAGAAAAATCGGAAAAATATATGTGAAAATTGTGGATATATTTGATAATATTTTTGGGACAAATCCCTGCCAATAATACGCAGCTTCTTTCTGCTTTTTGGTAAAGAGTCGCGTTAGATTCCAGTGTTGACGTTCAGGATAATCTCCGTAACATCCCTGCACTCACATTCAGTACCTGAACCGTTAGCATTAGCATTAGCATCCCCTCAGGTCAGGTATGATGCTTTTAAAGCGGCCTTACAGTCAGACGTGGTATTAGCCTCACCTGAGACCATAAAGATCCGTCCCTAATCCCTCTTTATCTTAGTCTCACTCAGACTAAAGCTCAGGATTAGAACCTCTGATGGTCCAAACAAGCCCCGCGTCGCAGGATCAGAGGATGCTGTGGTGTCCTCAGTCCCTGGAAGACTTTTCTCACATTAGAGATGCAGAGCAGCTTGGGCTCTCACAAAGGGATAATATATACAGAGTGTCTGAAAGGAAAAAGGCCGAGTCAGCGCCTGCGTCCACACGCTGCGGGCACAAATGTACGCCCTCGCGCAGTCAAGTGCGCCATCACGCTCTCCTCGGGCAGACAAAGAGGAGACTTGACTCCACACTTCAAAGTGAATCGCTGCTGTCACTGTCAGTCAGCCAGTTTGTCAGGGAGGTTACGGGGTCGACGCTTCAGGGAGGACAAGGACTTCCTCTGTGCACCATGCTTATTTATCCCCGTGATGCCGTTGGACTAAAACGCTCAGAGTGGTCGAGGACAGTAGAACTGTGCAGATGTGGGTTAAAAAAGGCCAAAAGCAGGTCAATGGTTGAATCTGAGAAAACCATGTGGGGTCACAGAGGGCCAGGAGTCACTTACAGTACAGAGGGACACACACACACGCACACGCACACGCACAAGATACCATTACTTTACTGTGCATGTGTGAAGAAATCCTGATAAACCATCACATTTGGATGTTAGCCTAGCTAGTTGCTAACATTGTACAATTACAAATGTACAACAAAGATTGATTTTTAAGTATCAAACTGTGTAATTCAAAGTAGAATTTTGCACAACTCAGTTTTACTCATTTAATATAAACACAGTATTTTAATGTTTTATCATCAATAAAAAAAACATCTATTTAAAACCTTTAGAAACAATGACTTTTACTGATTTTAAAGTTGAACCTTTACGGGTGTTTGTGGCAGAAAACCCATAAAAGTTCTTCATAGGGTGATTTGAAATAATATTTTGTTTTTGCCCATGCAGCATAAATACAACTTTTATCACAGTGAGGCTACACAAATGTGATTGTATCTGATCTGAGGGCCACATTCTCAACATTCATGTCAGCATTAGAATAATGACCAATCTGAGCATTACCACAGAAATAGAAATGGAGTCATTTTGTGTATTTTTGTTGTTCGTTCATGTGGTTTTCTCTAAATTTGTGTGTTTTTGTTCGGGTTTTGTGCATTTCTAGAGTGCTTTTGTGTATTAATATTGTAGTTTTTTGTGTTTTTGAAACAATTTTGAGTATTTTATTGTTGTATGTTTGTAGAGCCATTGTGTTTATTCTTCAATAATTTGTGTGATTTTATATATTTTTTGCTAATTTTGTGTGTGTTTTGTTGTTTTCTGTGTTATCAGAGTTCTTTGGTGTGATTTTGAAAACATTTTGTCCATTTAATGTGTTTTTGAAGTCAATTCATGTGTTTTAGGAAATCAGTAGTAGTTTTGTGTGTGTTTGGAGTTATTTTGTTTGTTTCGGTTCGCTGATATTTGTAGCGTCATTGTGTTAATTCTTCACTAATTTTGTTTGATTCTCTATATTTTTCACAAATTTCGTGTCTTATCGGAGTCAATCTGTGTATTTGTGTTGTAATTTAATTTTTTTTGTCTTCCATGATCTAATGAGTCAATGTTTCTGTCATATCTTACACAGTTTAGAAGTTTAGACTTTTAGGGTTTGATTTTTGTTTTGTTGAGTTCTATGACGTGAAGAATAAAAACGAATCCCTCGAAGCTGTAATAAACTGGAATTAACCCCCCCTCCCGAGGCCGAGCGCCGTCACGCCGAGGCAGCATTGAACTTGGTTTCTTCCATCTGCAGTGAAATAAATGAAGCGGTGACACTGGCTCTGTTTGCTGTGAAGAGAACAGCACCACACTGAGAACAGTCCGTGTCTCTGACAGAAAGGGAGAAAATCCCCACACAATTTCCACATTGTTCACCTCCTTTCATAGAGTTCCTGCAGAAGTCAGATGTCAGCGGCCCCGTCCTTTATCCCCATTGGGAACGGTAAATTAGGAAAGCCACAGAGGTATTCAATTGTGGCCGTCAGTGTGGATTTATGACCATTGGCTGTAGTCGCCGTCTCCCAAACTGCCAAATAGAAGAAGCACACGAGGTAGGTACCCCGACTTCTATTGTTGGGGCCTCACGCCTTTGAGCGAGGAATCAAACGCTACCAGCTTTTCATCTAAAGCCCTTCTTTCTATCGCTGATTTAAAGCTTTGCTCCTTATTTACTATGTGCTGGGAGGAGGTGATGTAGAATACTGCTTTGTCTTTAAGAAGATGTCCACAGAATATCTTACACACCAGCTTCTCTAAAGCAGAGCTTCTAAACACGTGGGTCAGGACACAAAGGAGTTGCCTCAGGTAATATAAAAAATGGTAGCGATCTTTAGTTTTTATGTTCTCCAGGAGATTTAACAAAGTAGCAAATGTTTTTTCATTCCAGAAGTTCTAGACCCATGGGTCAGGACCCAAAACTGGGTCGTGAACCTATTTAATGGGGAGCAGTTGCCTTAGAAAGGGACAAAAAAATACATCTTTTGTTATTATTTCTTCAGAAGATTTCTCTAAAGAACAGGCTTTTGTTTATTTCAGGGATTCTGAACTTCTGGGTCGGGACCCCAAAGAGAATTGATAAAAGGATTATAACTGGAAAAAGAACTCAAAGTAGAAAAATGATTTAAGAGAAGAACAACTATAAACTGGAGAAGAAGAACTCGAAGTAGAAGAAGAACTTAAAGAAGAAGAGAAAGATGAAGGAAAAGAAAAAGAAATAAATAACTCAAAGTAAAATAACTCGAAGCATGAGAGGAAGTGAAGTAGAAGAAGAAGCAGCACTTGAAAAAGAACAAGAACTCAAAGTAGAAAGATAACTTTAAAAAGAACTAAAAGAAAAAGAAAAACTCAAAAAGAAGAACTTGAAGAAAAACTCAAGGTAGAAAGAAAAACTTAAAGAAGAAGAAAAAGTTATTGTAATTGTAAGAAGAAAAAGAAGAAGGACTTCAAGAAGAAGAACTGGAGCCAACAACCGCTTGGTGCTCCATTCTGACCTCTGAGGGCGGAGATGCGAGGCAGAACCGGCCAATGAGGAGACAGTGATGCTGCCCTGACTTCAGATAACGGAAAGACCATCTGAGGACTGGGATGATTAGCAGCAGAGTTGAGCGTTGATGGAACACGGTTCTCCTCAGAGGAAAACGCTTTAAATCCAGAAGCTTTGGACTCGTGTTGAAGTTCATCTTTCACTGTTTCGCAGCTCAGAAGCTTTTCTCTGTCAGTGTAAATGATGGGAGGAGAACGAGGGGCGATTGTTGAGGCTTGGTTTAAGCCATGCTCATAGGTCGGAGGGGAAGTGTGAGTCGGACTTTTTGAGGGTTGATGAGCCTTGGTTTCCGAAAGTGGATCTGAAAATCCACCAATCAATGAAGGCTGGCATGATGAGGAACCATGGTCTGATACTTCTGCTGCTAAGGAAACACAAAGGCCTGGTTAGTAATGAACATTCCTACAAAAATGAGGGACAGAATAAAAGATTTACCTTCGTCTGCAGCACACGGGACAGTGAGGAGGTCTTTGTGAGGCAACACATGAAATGGACTCTCCATGAAGGGATGAGCCTTGGTTTCAGTGACCGTGACGGACAGTGGAGGGAACACTCCACCAGTTAGGGAAGGGCGACATGAGGAAGAATCAGAGGCGGTGATTTCTGCAGAGAAGGAAACAGCGATGAGCATTCTGACAAAAACCAAAACAATGAAGGAATGAAGGATTTACCTTTGTCTGCAGCACGTGGGACGCTGAGGTGGTCTTCGTGAGGCTCATGGATCAGAGGCAACGTGTGAGATGGACTCAACGAGGAGTGATGGGCCTTTGTTTCAGTGACCGCGTCAGACGCTGGAGGTAACAATCCACCAGTCAGGGAAGGACGACGTAAGGAAGAATCAAAGGCAGAGATTTCTGATGACAAGGAAAAAAAAATTATTAAATAAATCAATGAGATGAAGAACACCTGAGTGGAGACAGATGGGAGGAGTCTACAGACAGAAACAGTCAAAGACGAGACAAAAAGTGAAAATTTAAATCACATTATCACTAAAACATGAGTAACGAAAGAATGAAAAAGAACAGAGAAAGGACCCACAACCTCACAAACTAACTGATAGTGACTAACGTACTAAACGCAATGAAAAAAAGCGCCTAAACCTGACCAATCATAGGTCCGTGTGTCCTCTGTGACGCTCATTAGGATTTGATGGTGCCGTTTAAAGGAGAAAAAGACAACAAGCAGAAATAAATGTCCAATACTGAAGACGACGGGCCGACAGAGTTTAGATCAAAATGAGAAAGCTTTTCTTCTCGGAAACAACATAAACCAGTCATAGTCAGCAACGTCAATATCCACAGTTGTGCCGATACTTTCCAACACTTGGTTGGAGTAAGTAAGTAAGTAAGTATTTATTTATAAAGCGCTTTTCGCAGATAAAATCACAAAGTGCTGTACACAGAAACAATAAACATACATTTACATCACATGTGTAGCATCATAAAAGGGCAGTAAAAATTGAAAATATGTAACCATAGATCCTTTTTATGGCAATGTGGGGCGAATAACCCAATAATGTCTTGCATCCCATGTTATAAACTGGAGAAGAAGAACTTGAAGTAGAAGAAAAATAATTCAAAAAAGAACATATAGAACGAAAAGAAGAGGAACTTGAAGATGAAGAAGAACTTAAAGTAGAAGAAGAACTCCAACAACAAGAACTTGAAGTAGAAGAAGAACTTGAAGAACGAAAAGATCTTGAAGAAGAAGAACTTGAAGATGAAGAACGCAAACAAAAAGAACTTGAAGTAGAAGTAGTAGAAAAACAACAAAATGGAGAAGAAACTGAAAAACAACATGTTATTTCCACGTGCTGCTGCTGAACGTGGAGTTCAGAATTCTCAACTGAGAAATGCTGGTTTCCGAGTTGCCGTGAACGCAGCATTATGCGTTCCTCAGTCAGCTCGCTTGTTGATTGGCTACATTCTGTTCTACGTCACGAGTTACAAGGTCACGAGTCGGGAGTCGTCGGCTTTCCTCACACACACGAAGAGAAAAACAGCCTGATTATCTTTGTGTCCATTGATTTAAGAAAAAAGTTCTACCGTAGTTTGAGGCCCTCAGTACGCTGCTCCTCCCACTGGTGAGGTCCTCGCTGCGGAACAAACTGGAAGGCGGACGAGTTAGCTTGGACAGAGACGAGGTCGGTGAAGCTACAGACTCGAGGTCGGTTCCACAGCGAATGCCCAGCATTTCCTCTCTCAGCGTTCTTCTCCCGTCCGAAGCTTCGGCTTTGTCGAGTAAAGGTAGGAGGAGGGGCTTGGATCTGTCGGTGGCACGGATGGTGGCGCGGTCGCTGGACGATGGTGGAGGAACGACAGTGAGCTGCCTTTCTGCTCTGGAACTGAGCTTTGCTAAGCAGCGCGTTCCTCCATCAGGGCTGAGAGGAACCGAACCTTCAACAAAACACACACATTTCAGCTCAAATCAGTCAGATTGTGAAGTTTGAATCAATAGGGGCTGTGTTGTAAATGTCATACTAACATATTACTCATACTGACGGACTACTCATACTAGTTCTAACGTCTAAATTAATATGTAGTGCGTTCACATTAGATAGTATGAAAATATTGAGCATGTGAGAAATACCTGGATGTATATGGGGACATTTTGCACGATGGGCACACTAGTCATACTCAACCGTCCCACAATGCATTGCGAGCTGAACGTAAAATGGTCCTGGGACTGGCTTCAAGCTAAAAATCAAACATCCCCTTTTCAAAATAAAAGCATCTTTTCTTGTCTTCCATTAGTTTTTAACTCTTTTGTAAATAGGGCTCTTGTTTTGAAATTAACAGGAAGTTTAGTCAGTAGCACAATGGAGGGTCTCTGAAAATCTCTGTAATGTTGGCATGAAATGAAGTGAGTTTCATGGATCAAATGAGCACATGTTGATATTCTACTTGGTCACTTTCTCACTTAAAATTTTTTCCGAAATTTTACAGGTTGGCAAATCAACAGAGATATTTAGCCTCAGTGTGCTTCAGGTGTTTGTCGTTGTAGGTTCCAAATGCATCTTGGGAAACTTGGAAGTATACTTCAGTATATATTCTTTGAGTTTGTAATGTTTAGTTCTGGGTATTTCAAACACAGCCAGGGACATCACCAAGACTTCACTAAGACAAAATCCTTGCATATGTAAATGTACTTGGAATAAAAAACAATTCTGATTCTGATAATTGAGCTCCGCCCTTTTACCCTTTGACCCCACTTAGCCAGCATTGCTACGTGATAAGCTAACCCACCCACACACTACAAAAAACACCAAATGATCAAGAAAAAAACACTGAAACTACAAAAACACACGAATCAAGACAACAAACTAAATATCAAATGACAACAAAAAGCACATAAAACAACAGAGAAATGATTTGAAAGGAATATGAAACGGCCGCTGCACAGTCTGTAACAGAGGACAGGAACAGATCTATTTTTTACATCTAAACAGCTCTATAGGAACGGTAATGATGTTGACCAAGTTTCTCAGAGTCTGCTGCTGACACGTTGCTTCCCTGCTGAGAGTTGGTGTTCTCCAACAAAAGCATTGAGAGCAACAGCTGCTCGTTTCCCAACCTCACAAAGCTTTGACTTACCAAGGACGCGTGCATTAGCCGCTAAGCTAGCAGGCGGCTAATGACAACAACGATATGCAAATGTGTTTTATATCAAACTGATAAACATTCCAATGCAGTTTGTCTCATTGTTAGACTTTAAACAGAAGTTTTAGTCTTGTTTTAATCATCTGGACTCACAAAATTGCAGTTATGGTTGTGTAAAAAAAAACAATATCATAATGAAGGAAACACACAAAAACACACAAAATGACTACGAAAACACACAAAACAACAAAAACCCCTCCAACAACACATACGTATACAATAGAAAATAACAAAAATTACTTAAAAAAACAAACTTACAAACATACAAAAACCAAAAAATCAAGAAAAATACATAAATAATCCCAAAAAAAACCACACCCAAAACGGCTCCAATAACACATGAAACAAAAAATATACAAAAAACCCCAGAAACACACAAATGAAAAAACACAAAAAATTACTTTAAAACAAACAACTTGCAAAACAAAAAAAACACAGAAAATTACTTTAAAACAAACAACTTGCAAAAGAAAAATACACAGAAAACTAAAAAGTGACAAAACAACGCTCCAAAAAAGATTCCAAATGTTTCCTTTCCCTGGAAAGACTTTATTAAAATGAGGACATTTAGAAGAAATATGAAATGAACACTGCTCAGACTGTCGGAAAAAGCTCTGAAAAATGAGGAGGAGACACTTTCCATTATCTTTACATTTTGGTTTGAATTTGTATATTTAAGCACTTTTAATTTAATGTGGAACAGGTTTATTGTGAACGTTTTCAGTGCCTGGGACAATGTGCAAGAGGCACATTTCTGCACACTCACCGTTCGTGCAATACCATCTGTCTCTCACACACACACACACACACACACACACACACACACACACACACACACACACACACACACACACACACACACACACACACACACACACACACACACACACACACACACACACACACACACACACACACACACACACACACACACACACTTCAGAAGAGGAGGGTTGAGGACAGCCACCATATGGTGGAGTAATTAAAATTACCCCCTTTCCTCACACACACACACACACACACACAGACACACACACACCCTGCTGAGGAGGTGTGTGTGTTTTGTGGGGTGAATACCTTCACTGGCTGAAAGACCGCCCCCATCCCCTGGCCACCAAGAGGGCCGCGTTGTAGGCACTTCCTCTGAGAGATTTTTCACCTCGACATAATAACCTGTAGCTTTAGGAAGTGTTTGCACCACCTAGTGCCACCTAGTGACACCTAGTACAACCTAGTGCCACCTAGTGCAACCTAGTGCAACCTAGTACAACCTAGTGCCACCTAGCGACACCTAGTGCCACCTAGTGCAACCTAGTGCAACCTAGTGCCACCTAGTACAACCTAGTGCCACCTAGTGCAACCTAGTGCAACCTAGTACAACCTAGTGCCACCTAGCGACACCTAGTGCCACCTAGTGCAACCTAGTGCAACCTAGTACAACCTAGTGCTACCTAGCGACACCTAGTGCCACCTAGTGCAACCTAGTGCCACCTAGTGCAACCTAGTGCCACCTAGCGACACCTAGTGCAACCTAGTGCCACCTAGTGCAACCTAGTGCCACCTAGCGACACCTAGTGCAACCTAGTGCCACCTAGTGCAACCTAGTGCCACCTAGCGACACCTAGTGCCACCTAGTGCAACCTAGTACAACCTAGTGCCACCTAGCGACACCTAGTGCCACCTAGTACAACCTAGTGCCACCTAGTGCAACCTAGTGCAACCTAGTACAACCTAGTGCCACCTAGCGACACCTAGTGCCACCTAGTGCAACCTAGTGCCACCTAGTGCAACCTAGTGCCACCTAGCGACACCTAGTGCCACCTAGTACAACCTAGTGCCACCTAGTGCAACCTAGTGCCACCTAGTGCAACCTAGCAACACCTAGCAACACCTAGTGCAACCTAGAACCACCTAGTGCAACCTAGTGCAACCTAGTGCAACCTAGTGCCACCTAGCGACACCTAGTGCAACCTAGTGCAACCTAGTCCCACCTAGCGACACCTAGTGCCACCTAGTGCCACCTAGTGCCACTTAGTGCCACCTAGTACAATCTAGTGCCACCTAGTGCAACCTAGTGCAACCTAGTGCAACCTAGTCCCACCTAGCGACACCTAGTGCCACCTAATGCAACCTAGTGCCACCTAGTGCAACCTAGAGCCACCTAGTGCAACCTAGTGCAACCAAGCGACACCTAGCGACACCTAGTGCAACCTAGAGCCACCTAGTACAACCTAGTGCCACCTAGTGCAACCTAGTGCAACTTAGCGACACCTAGTGCAACTTAGCGACACCTAGTGCAACCTAGAGCCACCTAGTGCCACCTAGTGACACCTAGTGCAACCTAGTGCAACTTAGTGCAACCTAGTGCAACCTAGTACCACCTAGCGACACCTAGTGCAACCTAATGCCACCTAGTGCAACCTAGAGCCACCTAGTGCAACCTAGTGCCACCTAGTGCAACCTAGAGCCACCTAGCGACACCAAGTGCAACCTAATGCCACCTAGTGCAACCTAGAGCCACCTAGTGCAACCTAGTGACACCTAGTGCAACCTAGTGCCACCTAGTGCAACCTAGCGACACCTAGTGCCACCTAGCGACACCTAGTGCAACCTAGTGCAACCTAGTGCCACCTAGTGCAACCTAGAGCCACCTAGCGACACCAAGTGCAACCTAATGCCACCTAGTGCAACCTAGAGCCACCTAGTGCAACCTAGTGACACCTAGTGCAACCTAGTGCCACCTAGTGCAACCTAGCGACACCTAGTGCAACCTAGAGCCACCTAGTGCCACCTAGCGACACCTAGTGCAACCTAGTGCAACTTAGTGCAACCTAGTGCAACCTAGTACCACCTAGCAACACCTAGTGCAACCTAGTCCCACCTAGTGCAACCTAGTGCCACCTAGTGCCACCTAGAGCAACCTAGAGCCACCTAGTGCAACCTAGCGACACCTGGTGCAACCTAGCGCTACCTAGAGCCATCTAGTACAACCTAGAGCCACCTAGCGTAACCTAGCGCCACCTAGAGCCACCTAGTGCAACCTAGTGTAACCTAGCGCAACCTAGCGCCACCTAGTGCAACCTAGCGCCACCTAGCGCCACTTGGAGCTATCTACCGTCACCTAGCGCCACCTAGTGCCACTAGCGCCACCTAGTGCCACCTAGCGCCACCTAGAGCTATCTACCGTCACCTAGCGCCACCTAGCGCCACCTAGTCCCACCTAGCGCCACCTAGAGCTATCTACCGTCACCTAGCGCCACCTAGCGCCACCTAGTGCCACTAGCGCCACCTAGTGCAACCTAGTGCCACCTAGTGCAACCTAGCGACACCTAGTGCCACCTAGTGCAACCTAGTGCAACCTAGCGACACCTAGTGCAACCTAGAGCCACCTAGTGCCACCTAGTGCAACCTAGTACCACCTAGCGACACCTAGTGCAACCTAATGCCACCTAGTGCAACCTAGAGCCACCTAGTGCAACCTAGTGCCACCTAGTGCAACCTAGAGCCACCTAGCGACACCAAGTGCAACCTAATGCCACCTAGTGCAACCTAGAGCCACCTAGTGCAACCTAGTGACACCTAGTGCAACCTAGTGCCACCTAGTGCAACCTAGCGACACCTAGTGCCACCTAGCGACACCTAGTGCAACCTAGTGCAACCTAGTGCCACCTAGTGCAACCTAGAGCCACCTAGCGACACCAAGTGCAACCTAATGCCACCTAGTGCAACCTAGAGCCACCTAGTGCAACCTAGTGACACCTAGTGCAACCTAGTGCCACCTAGTGCAACCTAGCGACACCTAGTGCAACCTAGAGCCACCTAGTGCCACCTAGCGACACCTAGTGCAACTTAGTGCAACTTAGTGCAACCTAGTGCAACCTAGTACCACCTAGCAACACCTAGTGCAACCTAGTCCCACCTAGTGCAACCTAGTGCCACCTAGTGCCACCTAGAGCAACCTAGAGCCACCTAGTGCAACCTAGCGACACCTGGTGCAACCTAGCGCTACCTAGAGCCATCTAGTACAACCTAGAGCCACCTAGCGTAACCTAGCGCCACCTAGAGCCACCTAGTGCAACCTAGTGTAACCTAGCGCAACCTAGCGCCACCTAGTGCAACCTAGCGCCACCTAGCGCCACTTGGAGCTATCTACCGTCACCTAGCGCCACCTAGTGCCACTAGCGCCACCTAGTGCCACCTAGCGCCACCTAGAGCTATCTACCGTCACCTAGCGCCACCTAGCGCCACCTAGTCCCACCTAGCGCCACCTAGAGCTATCTACCGTCACCTAGCGCCACCTAGCGCCACCTAGTGCCACTAGCGCCACCTAGTGCAACCTAGTGCCACCTAGTGCAACCTAGCGACACCTAGTGCCACCTAGTGCAACCTAGTGCAACCTAGCGACACCTAGTGCAACCTAGAGCCACCTAGTGCCACCTAGCGACACCTAGTGCAACCTAGTGCAACTTAGTGCAACCTAGTGCAACCTAGTACCACCTAGCGACACCTAGTGCAACCTAGTCCCACCTAGTGCAACCTAGTGCCACCTAGTGCAACCTAGAGCCACCAAGTGCAACCTAGTGCAACCTAGTGACACCTAGTGCCACCTAGGCAAGGCAAGGCAAGGCAAATTTCTTTATATAGCGCATTTCATACTCAATGCAACTCAATGTGCTTTACATGATAAAACATTCAATTGTTTAAAATCAATAAGAACATTTAAAATCATCAGTAAAATCAATTAAAATCATCAGTAAAATCATCATTACATCATCAACATGACCATAAATCTCTCTCTCAATCATATGCAGTAGAGAAAAAAAGTGCCTTTAACTTTGATTTAAAAATGTTCACATGTGATGCTGACTTCAGCTCTGCTGGCAGTTTGTTCCACTTCTTTGCAGCATAACAACTAAAAGCAGCATCACCATGTTTACTGTGAACTCTGGGCTCCACTATCTGATCTGTGTCCATAGATCTGAGAGACCTGCTGGGTTCATACCTGACTAACATGTCACTGATGTATTCTGGACCAAACCCATTCACAGATTTATACACCAGCAGCAGAACTTTAAAGTCTATTCTGAGGCTGACTGGGAGCCAGTGTAAAGACTTTAAAACTGGAGTAATGTGTTCTGACCTCTTTGTTCTGGTTAAGACCCGAGCTGCAGCGTTCTGAACCAGCTGTAGCTGTTTGATGCTCTTTTGGGGGATTCCTGTCAGAAGACCATTACAATAGTCCAGTCTGCTGGAGATAAAAGCATGGACCAGTTTCTCCTGATCTTTCTGAGCCATTAAACCTTTCACTCTGGAGATGTTCTTTAGGTGGTAGAAGATGTTTTTGTGATAGATTTGATCTGACTGCTGAATGTAAGATCTGAGTCAATCAGAACACCAAGGTTTTTGACTTGGTCTTTAGCTTTTAAAGATCGAGACTCAAGATAATTGCTGACAGCAGTCCTCTTTTCCTTGTTACCAAAGACAATCACCTCCGTCTTGTCATGGTTTAGTTGAAGGAAGTTTTCACTCATTCAGCAGTTTATTTTTTCTAAACAGTCACACAACACCTCAATGGGACCATGGTCATCTGGGTTCAGTGATAGATATAGTTGTGTGTCATCTGCATAGCTCTGATAATCAACCTTACAGTTCTGTAAAATTTGTCCTAAAGGAAGCATGTAAAGGTTAAACAAAAGGGGTCCAAGAACAGATCCCTGAGGAACCCCACAGGACATTGGTAATCTGTCAGATTCAAAGTTTCCAATGCTTACAAAATAGCTAGGTGGCAACCTAGAGCCACCTAGTGCAACCTAGCACCACCTGGTGCAACCTAGCGCCACCTAGCGCCACCTAGTGCCACCTAGAGCCATCTAGTACAACCTAGAGCCACATAGCGTAACCTAGCGCCACCTAGAGCCACCTAGTGCAACCTAGTGTAACCTAGCGCAACCTAGCGCCACCTAGTGCAACCTAGCGCCACCTAGTGCCACCTAGCGCCACTTGGAGCTATCTACCGTCACCTAGCGCCACCTAATGCCACCTAGTGCCACTAGCGCCACCTAGTGCCACCTAGCGCCACCTAGAGCTATCTACCGTCACCTAGCGCCACCTAGCGCCACCTAGTGCCACCTAGCGCCACCTAGAGCTATCTACCGTCACCTAGCGCCACCTAGCGCCACCTAGTGCCACTAGCGCCACCTAGTGCAACCTAGCGCCACCTAACACAACCAAGTGCAACCTAGAGCCACCTAGCGCCACCTAGCGTCACCTAGAGCAACTTAGAGCCACTTAGCGTAACCTAGAGCCACCTAGAGCAACCTAGAGCTACCTAGCGCAACCTAGCGTCACCTAGAGCAACCTAGTGCCACCTAGAGCAACCGAGCGCCACCTTGTGCCGCCTAGCGCTGCCTAGCGCTGCCTAGCACCACCCTGCTGTTCAGACAGTCTGGATTAAATGCATGCGTTTGATTGGTTGGTCTCACCCTCTGGTGGGCGTGTCCTTGTAGTGTGAGGAGTGTGAGGCAGCACTGGGACGAAGGTGACCACAGGAGGAGCTTTGAGGTTCTCCTTCTTCATGTGGGACAGGAAGCGAGGACACATGGACGGACGCAGAGCAGGACGAACAGTGAGCTGTAAATCAGAAGAAAAATATTAATTAAATGTTCATAAACAAGTAAGTGTTTTTTTGGTGCTTTATAAAAAAATATGTTCTATTAAACATAATGATTTATATAATATAATTATGTAGTTCTATAATAAAGCAAATTCAGTGTGAGTGGCTCTACATAAATAATCTAAATACAGATTGTACATTTCTCAAACTGGTTTCCTTCTGTCGTTCCTTCAAAATAAAAGCCTTGCAGAGGGTTTAAAAACAAGTGAGTACATGGTGCCAACACTGCCTCTTTGTGTTCATGAAGTGGATTAGCAGCCAGACTGCCAGATTCCTGTGAGCAAGGCACTAAAGGGCGACTGTGGCTCAGGTGGTAGAGGGTTGTCGAGAGGTTGGGGGTTCGATCCCAGTACCTGATTATGTGTCAAAGTGTCCTTGGGCAAGACACTGAACCCTAAGTTGCTCCCAGTGGTCGACTAGCGTCTTGCATGTCAGTCCTGTCCCACTGGTGTGTGAATGTGAGAGTGATTGGGTGAATGAGCTGATATGTAAAGTGCTTTGAGACTGTTTCAGTGGTGATAAAGCTCTGTATAAATCAAGTCCATTTACATTTACTAAAGGAAGGTTTGAGAAAAGTCAAAGAATGAAAGAAGGAAAGTCGTGTCAGAGCGAGTAGAAAAGTAGCAGAAGGTGAAACAGAAAAATGTTTAAAAGAAACTTTGTGTTTTTTAGACGTTCTTAGCGAAAATATTGTTAAAATCTTTCATGTTTAAACAACTTCAAATGAACTTAAAATGTAGCCCCGCCCCTTTTACACTTTGACTACACTCAGCCACTATTAGCAGCTAATAGCAACTATTAGCTGCTATGAGTTCTATTTATGTCACACATTTCAACAAAAAAGGGTTCAAAATTATTTTCAAATGTGTTTTAACAAAGAGCAGCAGATAAAACAGGTTTAAAAAGTTAAACAATTTGTCATTTTCATGTATTTTTGAGCAATTTGGGAGTATATTTTGTGAATTTTTTTTGTAATTTTGTTTTTTGGAGTCAATTTTGTGAATATTTGTTGTACATTTTGTGCATTCTTCTCTCATTTTGTGTGATTTTATAGTACATTTTGTGTATTTTTAGTGTAGATTTTGTGTATATTTGTAGTAAATTTTGTGAAATTTTCTGTCATTTTGTGCATTTTTTTGAGTGATTAAAAAAACAAATTCAAGTAGTTCTGGAGTACTTTGGTTGCTCCCTGTGCACACGTGGCCCCCATGCACACGAGGCCCCGGGGCCGTCAGCGGCTCATGTCTGTCCGACAGGAAACATTGTAGAAAACGTCTCCAGGGTTGGTTTTAATCAAGTTTCAAAGTGTGGATAAGAGGTTTGAAAAATGTCCAAACAAAGAAAGAGTAACTAAGACGATGTCGTTTGTTTCCTGGGGCTGATGTGTGTGTGTGACGTTTGTAGCGTTGAGCGCTGAAGCATTGCTCATTGTCTGCGAAGTAGAAAGTTAGTGCGAGTCTGGCTTCTGACACGAGCTGATAATCACATTTAATCCACAAAGATCCCCAGTGTGGTCGCACAAACACACAAATCTCCATGATTCTCTTCTTCAGCGCGCTAACCTCGTTAGCACGCACGCTAGCACGCACGGCGGCCACGGCCTCCTCAGAGCACAGCCCTGTCCTGCAGACGCCTGGACATAGACACACTTCTGTCCCGGCCTTCAGCAGTCGCTCTAATTAAGAGTGTGTGTGTGTGTGTGTGTGTGTGTGTGTGTTTACAGCCATCTGGGCCTAGAACAGACTTCCTACTTTCATGAAGCAGCGTCTCAATCAGCGAGCAGCGGCGTAATGACATTAGTCAGCGTGTGGGCCGCCTGACGCCTGGAGGTCAGCCTGCATCCGGGGGGTCTGCTGGACTTTCCCCCTCAACCATTAACTACTGACCTCAAACCAGTCACTGTGGTGAAGTTCATGGACAATATGAACAACCTGCAGCACCTGATGAGATCACGCCACCTTCTTAGAGCAGACCAACTCCACATGGGGACCAGCTCCATCTGTGTTTGTGTTGAGAGTCTTGCATATTTTAGGGTGACTATTTTGATTTCCATTAAAGAGAACACTTGGGCCGACCTCTTCATTCTCAAAGTACTCAACGTTTTCTTAAATCTACCTTATAATGACAAAACACAATATAATAGATAAATAAGTTGTTATTGTCCATAAGGTTTAAAAATGAATTCTCTCTCTCTATCCATTATAATTCTGAGTTCACACCGGACGTGGCACAAATTTTTGTGACGCATTTTCCCCATATTCCCTTCATATTTGCATCTGAAGCGAATATAAAAGCACCAGACTCCCTTTCTTTTAACCATCAACTATGGAGGACATCAGTAAAATCTCTGCTCTTCATCTTCTGCGGAAGCTGAAGTGCCTGGATTCACCAGGTTAACCAGTGCCGCATTCAACTCGGTGAGTTTCACGGTTTTCTTCAGGAGTTGCAACAAATCCTTCCTGGTTCGGTCCTGGTAAAAAAAAAAACAGTCCGTGTCGTAGAGCTCCAGGTGGTCCCACCATTATTTTCTCCTCCATGCTGACGTGTTGACATCCTGACGTCATTGTCAACAAAGACTCTGATTGGCTTATGCGTCTGCGCATCACACGAAACTTTTGGAGTTCAACATTTTCAACTCAAGCGAATGATGAGTGTCACAGAAAATCGGGTGTGCGCATGACGTGGCCAATGTTCTTGCCGCACGGATCAAACCACGCCGCCCAACAGAGGATGGATTTGCCTCTTACTGTGTTTATCCTATTAACTTTCTATGTAATCTCGCGCAAACAATTTGTGACGCATCCGGTGTAAACGCAGCATAACAATCTGGCCTTGAAAAATCTCATATAAACCAACTTAAAATCTCTCAATCATTAAAACAATGAGAAACATCTCCTTCTAGAAATTATATATTTTTAACTTTTTCTCCAAGATGCGTTCAGGGTCCCTTAGAAACTCGGTTATTTGTAAAAATCCGGCCCAACGGTCCGGAGAAGACATAAAAAGAGGACATGTTTGGGTAAAACCGGACGTATGGTCACCGTGCTCTATGTCCTTTTGTGTGTTTGTGTCGAGAGTCATTTCATCAAACCCAGCTCAGGGTTTTTTCCAGGTTCAAACTGAGAGTCTGGCTCCGGCTGTTTCTGAAGTCACGTGTGGTGTTGTTTTTTTCTGAGTTTTTGGAATCGTTTTGTGCGTTTTTTGTTGTTTTTTGTTTTCGGAGTCAGGTCATTCCATGTCAGTTCACAAATGGTCCACGTACCAGAATTTCAAAAAATATTTTTCTTACATTTTCAGCTTCCAATGTTGAAAATCCTTTACATGAGGCCATTGTAGCTTGGCTCTGTGTCTCATAATATTTTTAATAAATTTTTCAATATTCTGAGAGAGTAGGAGGAGCTGTATTACTATAGCAAAATTCAGTTTCCTATGTGATCTATCAGAAGCTGAAAATGGAAGAAAAATAAGGACGTGAAAATCTCCACATACTCACTAAATTGTCCATATCTCAGAAAGTATTCATCAGATCAAACTAAACATGTACAGTGTGACTGTTTAATAATCACTGAACAAGTGGTAAAAATTTAAAAACATTTTGAGGCCGAAGTGCGTGGGATGTCCTGGAAATTTAGTTTAAATATCATGGAATGACCAAGTCATGTGTGTTGTTGTTATTTGTGTTGTTTTATTTTTGTAGTTCTTTTATTTGTCAGATGAACCAAAAAACCACAGCGAATAAACAGAAATAACCTGTTAATGAGGACATCAGGAGACCAGAGGAAGAATCTCACCTAAAAACACCTAAAACATAACAAAAACTGGATGAAGTTTGGTCATATGTCTGTAGTTATGCTGCTGTAGGTTTGTGGTGCACACAGCAGTTTTCTGTCTTCTGTAACTCCCCTAAAAACAACTAAAAACTGGATGGAGTTTGGTCATACGTATGTCTGTCGTTATGCTGCTGTAGGTTTGAGGTGCTGAAGGTGTTGAAACACTTACGCTGTAGGTGCGCGCCTCTCTCTCCCACAGTACGGCTTTGCTGACGAACGACACAAAGGTCAATTGTTTCTGTGAACCACAGAAGAAGAAGAAGACATGCGTTTAGCAGCCCTGAGATCAAAGCCCTGCTACCAGTGCATCGTTAACCACTCTGTCCTCATTACGGAGCGCTGAAGACTCCATGATGGGGTCTGAACACCCACACGGACGCCGTTCAGCATCTGTCCCTCCTGGAGGTTCCCAGGGACAGCCTGGTGGTCCTTTGATCCAAAAACGCTTTAAAATCAAGCCCATATTCATTTTGATGCTGTTTTTGAACCCTTTGGAGAACATGCAAACCTCTCATCATTCATCTGTAAACTAATGAAGCTTTAGAACGATGTGGTGACTTGTTTCAGTCAAATCTCAGTAACAAAAGGATAAAAACTCATCGTTTTGGACAAAAATCTCTTCAGAGTTTGAAAAAGCAACGTTTTTAGCTGAAAATACTTTGACAGATGTGAAACAGAGAAAAACCTGTAGAGAAATCTGACTGAAACAATCACATCTTTATTGAATTTGGATTGAAATGAGACATAAGCAACTGATGGTGTGGGGACCACATGGGGCCCTCTTCCTATGTTTGTGTGGCCCCCAAAGTTAATACACAAAATGACTTTAAAAACACAAAACAATTCTAATACACGAAATGACATAAAAATACACAACAGGACATCAATAACACACCCAATGATTCAAAAAACACAAAAGAAATACCAAGAATCCACCCAAAAAAATACTAAAAATACAAAACATTTCTCCCAAAAAACTAAACAAATAAAACACCCAGAAATGATGTATGCTACGTATCTAGATAATTATATCCTGGATTAATCTCCTTTAGCTGGCTTCAACTAACCAAACATTCCCTGTCAGAGAGAAGCTGTCCTACGAAGGGCGATAACAACAAACTAATTTAGGCCAAGTGTTTTCAGCCTCGGTACATGCGTGTTTACATAATGGGGTGGAGATTACAGTGTCTGACCAATCAATGGAGAACTGGCAGAGCGAGCGTCTTTACAGGATGAACATCTTATAATCTTAAACAAATATAATGAATTTAAATCCATGATGACAGTGAAGAGCAACAATGTTAGTGCAGCGCACCAGGAGAGAATGCTGGCAGTGAATCGCAGACTCTGTGAATGCGTAAAAGCGTGAGATTATTTATGATATTAATCCATTGGATGATAAACGGACAGCGCTCTGATCAGTTCAACTTTATTACAGCACACACGTTTTTCTATTCAAGTAGAACTATTTATCACACACTGGGATAGGAGCACATGTTTCACTGTAGTATGTTCCTGCTGATGCTGTCAGCCTCACTATAGTGTATGAATGAATGAATGAATGAATGAATGAATGAATTAATTAATGAATTAATGAACTCAGACACAGGCTTCATCAGCTGACTGTAGATCAGTCCATCAGATATAAATCTATATCTTTCCTAAATGATGTCATCACTAAATGAAAGGATTAATTTATAATTAATAATCTTCTTTATAAACTCAGCTGTCAGATCTGCACCAACCAGGATCTTCTAACGATGGGCAGCTCATTTTACAAGAGATCTGATTGGTCAAGAGGCGGGGCTTTTGTACTCGCTAAGATCCTACCCAGAACAAAACCTGGTCCCAATCAGGTTTGTCATTCAGCCTAAGTTACCATGGTGATCTAGCTCCGTAAAACATAGTGAGCTTTGTAGGACAGCACACACACAGCATCAAAATGAAGCTGGGGTTGGTTTTTTGATGTAAATGCTACAAAGCTAACATAAGTTAGCATGTGGGTTCCCAGGGACAGCCTGGTGGTCTTTGGAGACATGATGAAGTCTTTCCAACATCTGCCGCCTCCCGGTGGTTCTTTAATGGCAGCGTTTTGGTGAAGTCATCAATCAAAGGAGACCCCACGGCATCCGTCTCTCTCAGTCGTCCACATCCGTCCAAATCCGTCCACTCCAGGGAGCCACAGAGCGGATCCTCCAGAGGTGACAGCCCGTAACCCCCCAACGATGGGCCGTAACCCCCCAATGATGACCCATAACCCTGCACAGTGCAGCTAGCCCAGTGCTCTTTGTTATTCATCTCTAACTTTACTTAGTTACAAACATCACAACACACAAAGGTTTCTCTGAAAAATTAGAGAAAGACTGAAATCTGAAGAAGACGATTTATTAACACACTAAACTAAACTAAACTAAACTAAACTAAAGTAAACTAAGTCATTTTGTCTATTTTGGAGTGTTTTTGTGTCTTTTTCGTGTGTTTGCCGTCTTTATGTTTTTCGTCATCTTTTTTGTTTTGGAGTCATTTTATGTAACTTTACTCTATTTTCAGTCATTATTTTGTCTATTTTGGAGTGTTTTGTTCTTCGCTGCATTTTGTGTATTTTTCAAATTGTTTTGTGTGTCCTTGGATTGCGTTCACGTATTTTTCTCGTGTGAAGTATTTCCTGTCATTTTGTGTGTTTGTTGTAATTTTCTGTTTTTACTGTCTTTATTTGTGTGTTTTTTGTCATCTTTTTGGTTTTGGGGTCTTTTTTTCCTACTAATCTAGATTATAACTATAAGTTAAGTGAGCTGATTCCAGCCTGGCTACGTGTGCGCTCTAGTGACAGAGGAGGAGATTACAGCGTCAGACCAATCACAATCACACAGAAACTGGAGAGAAACTTACATCACTATTGATGAATAATTCTTTAAAAATATGAAGAATTAAAATCCATAATTCAGACCAAAAACAACTGTTACTGCAGTAAAAGCAGAAAGTAATTAATACAGGAATTAATGAGTGTTAATGATTAAATTAGTGAGATTATAAACGTAGAATAAACAAACATTCTGATCAGTTTCACTTTCTATTTTATCTTGTTTGTGTCTCTGATGCTGCGTTCATACAGATCTACATCATAAGGTGGAATATATTAATATTTATATTTATATTATCTACAGGACTGAGGCTCTCAGCGTCACCACACAATACATTAATTCATTCATTTATGAGTCTGAAAGTGCTTGATACACACAGGTTTTATCAGCTGACTTATTTTACTTATTTTACTTAATCAGTCCATCAGATATAAATCTATATGTTTCCTATAGGATGTGATGGTAAATAAATAATAAACATTCTCTTCTGTCAGCGTCACATTAGATCCACACAGAGACGTGTTCACAATGATCCTCCTTTTATTGGACAGGTTGTTTTCTAAGAGATCTGATTGGTCAGGGGGCGAGGCTTAAATATTCTTTCAGATCCTGGCAAGAACAAAACCTGGTCCCAACCAGGTCAGTCATTCAGCCTAAGTTACCATGGTGATTTAGCTCTTTAAGACGTTAGCCAGCTTCGTAGGCACACACTGATTAAATCCTGTAACTTAGCGCGATAAGAGGAAATCTAGCTTTGTACTACAGGCCCTTTGTGTATTCTTCTTGTTTTCTCAAATTTTTTGTCATTATTCTGTGTTTTAGTTCACTGTATATTTGTCGTCATTGCGTCTGTTTTTGATGTTATTTTGTGCGTTTTTGGAGTAATTTTTGCATATTTTCCCATGTGAATTCCCTGTCATTTTTTGTGTGTTTATTGTCATTTTGTCTGTTCTTTAGAATCATTATGTTTGTAGTGTTTTTTATAGTTATTATGTGTTTTTCTGTCATTTTGTGCATTTACTTTGGAGGCCGAACACAATCAGACCAATAACCGTGTCTGATGATGTCATCACCACGAGCCAAATGCTCTTTAATCTTTTCCTTCTTCAGGTCACCTGACGTGATGAGATGAAACCCGTGGGACGGCGTGCAGCGTGTGGGCCGTGAGCAGCTAAACGTCGTATCAATAATAAGCAGAGATCAAATTACCAATTTCCACCTAATCACCAAAGTGGAGGCTAGTCTTTCCAGCGCCATCTGTCTCCACGCTGCATGCTTTATTAATTCACCTGATGACTCCCACGCTGAGTCAGCACGCCATAACTGGCTTTTAATCAGAGCACAACCAGGAGGAGAGAGAGAGAGGCCAGCTATGGAGACGCCATTGCAGTGACACAGCATTTAGGATTGTTAATTAATGTGTTTGTGTTCCTGTTTAGTGTTTCTTTAGAATCATTTTGTATTTTTGATGTAGTTCAGTAAGGTTTTGGTGTCCCTTTGTGTGTTTATGTAATTGTGTCATTTGTCTTTTTTGAGTAATTCTGGGAGTTAGTGTGTTTTGTTCCCGTTTTGTGTTTCTTAAAGTCGTTTATTGTGTTTTTGTTGTCCTTTTGTGTCTTTTTTGAGTCATTGTGTGGGTTTAAGGTGTCATTTACTGTGTTTTGTTCCTGTTTTGTGTTTCTTTGTGAATTTTTGTTGTGGTTTTGTTGACCTTTTAGTTTTTAGTCATTTCATGATGTCATTCTGTGAGATTGTGTTGTCATTTCTGCACACTCTGCTGTCCTTAGGCTCTGCTCTGTGCTCACAGTACGACCAGCGTTCCAACAATTCCACTTGAATACCAATGAATGTAAACATAAAGTTGGAAAAATCGGATGTTTTTTGCCTTGTTTTCTTCACTTGGTTGTAGGTTTTTCTTCGACGCCGTCGCAAAACAAAGCGGTTTAACATGTGAGTGAAATTGGAACGTCTTAGCTCATAGAATCATTCCCATTTATTCCAGTTGGGTAAATATTGATGGAGATACGGTATTCTAAGGTTTACCTTTTCCTTTCCCACTCTGCATTTTTTAAGCCTTTTCTTATTTTTCTTGTAGAAGAAGCAAATTAACAGAATATTAACAGTTTATCTTTAATTCTCACAGAAACATAGGCCAGGTTATGGTTTACTAAAGGAGAGTATAGTTTTATGATCAAATATAATATCTATGTTTAAAAGCACTGAGTAAGACACACGTCGGATCAAAGGAGACACACTTTCTCTAAAAGCACAATCACAGCACACGGTGATGAGGAGATGATCACAAAGCACACAAAAGGCCTGAGCGAGCACCTCAGCAGGGCTGTGTCCAGGTTAGCCTGTGAGCTAGCCGGGGGCGGCGCCCCCACCCTGTGAGGGAGGGCCAGCTATAATGAGCCGTGAACCTTTAAGAGCAGCAGATCTGTGAGGACCCTCATGGTCCCGGTGTTCCTGTGTGCTGACTTTGGAGCGGGGGGTCAGGAGGCTGCAAGGACTCCCTGACCCTGAAATGAGCTCCAGGAGGCTTTTATCATCTAATCTACAGCCAAGGAGGATCAATATGGCGCCCGTTGGTGGCGGGATTGAGAAAGCAGGTCCAGCTCCCCGGGTGTTGGTGCCCTGCTGACCTGGGGGACACTGGGGGGACACTGGGGGGACTCTGTGGAACACTGTGGAACACTGTGGAACACTGGCTCTGAGCTGCTTTACATTCATCAGTGTCAAAGGTGGACAGATGCTCTGGGTCTGTGGATGTTCTCCACATGGATCCATTCAGCAGCGTTTACTTTATCACTAACGCACGCACTGGAGCTCATGAAACGCAATATTTACATTAAAAAAAGACCTATAGTTTACAAATAAACATAAACAACATGTGTTACGAGTGAAAAACTAATAAAGAATAAATGATTTTGAGACAAAAAGCCAATCTCTGAATATCTGTAAGTGGTGAATTAACACAAAGTAACCGAAACAACAAAAACAATCACAAAACAACACGAGTGGATCATTTCATATCAGATCAACACATTTTCAGAACATCCCACACACACATTCTAGAATTGTTTCCAATTGTTCTATGATTATTAAATAGTTTAATGTTTAGTTTGATCTGATGAATACTTTTTTAGATATGGATAATGTAGTGAGGGGGTGTGTCCTTATTTTTCTTCTATGTTCATCTTCCAATATGTCAGTAACTCCATCACATAGAAAGGTAAATATGGTATAGTAATAAGCTCCACCTACTCTCAGAATATATAAATAGATCTGCTATACATCCTATCTGGTGGACATGTCAGCTCCTCTAAATAGTGTGTGTTTGGGTCTGGAACATGTTTGGGTCTTCAGTAAACTACTTAGCATATGTCTCAGCTCCCTGTAATGTGATCAGCTTAGAGCTATGAACATAGACTGTTCACATCACTAATGATTAGTCACAGATATGCATTGGTTCTAGACTCACACACTCTGGAAATACTATTTTCATTGGCCCATAACTACATGTAGGAATGTAAGAAATCTTTGTTTTTTTCTTTATTTGTATTTGAACCCAAGCTTTGTGTTATTTCATCACTCGCTAACATTACAAATATTTGACAGGAGGCCATAGCAGCTATAGCTCTGTGTCTTATAATCATTTGTTTATTAGTTCTGTCTATTTTTAAATGATGTAAATTGGGATTTATTAAAAATAACTCAACATAAATGTTCCCACACTGTAGTGAGTTTTTAAACTTTTTATTAAATATTTAGATCTTTTCCCAAAGTCAGACAAGTTTACGGAAGCAGAAAGTAGAAGGTACAGTAACACTTTAGTGTTTGTGGTAAATGTTGAATAAAGTAAGAGTGGACTGACCTCACACTGTACGTTGGATGTTTGTTAGATATTTGTTGAATGTTTGTTGGATGTTTGTTGGTTGTTTGTTAGATGTTTGTTGAATGTTTGTTGGTTGTTTGTTGGATGTTTGTTGGATGTTTGTTGGATGGTTGTTGGATGGTTGTTGGTTGTTTGTTGGATGTTTGTTGAATGTTTGTTGGTTGTTTGTTGGATGTTTGTTGAATGTTTGTTGGATGTTTGTTGGATGGTTGTTGGTTGTTTGTTGGATGTTTGTTGGTTGTTTGTTGGTTGTTTGTTGGATGTTTGTTGGTTGTTTGTTGGTTGTTTGTTGGATGTTTGTTGGATGTTTGTTGAATGTTTGTTGGTTGTTTGTTGGATGTTTGTTGGATGTTTATGGACTCACCCTGTGAGCACGTTGTGCTGAGTCATCACCGTGGGGAAAGGCGGAGCCTGACAGACGAGCCAGCGGCCTCCACCAGGCCTGGAACGCCACAGTGTTTTCCAAGCGGTGGCGCTCAGCTCGACCTCTGTGTGCGGCCGACATGGTGGCAGAGCAGGGCCCGTGGAGCAGAGCAGGGGCCCGTGGAGCAGAGCAGGGCCCGTGGAGCAGAGCAGGGGCCGTGGAGCAGAGCAGGGGCCGTGGGGCAGAGCAGGGGCCCGTGGAGCAGAGCAGGGCCCGTGGGGCAGAGCAGGAGCCGTGGAGCAGAGCAGGGCCCGTGGAGCAGAGCAGGGGCCGTGGGGCAGAGCAGGGCCCGTGGAGCAGAGCAGGGCCCGTGGAGCAGAGCAGGGGCCCCGGCCCTGCGTGTCACTTAATGAAGACAAATCCAATGGTGGACGTGTGCGTGTGAATCTGTTCTCTGTCCCAGGACTAAACCAGACCAGACCAGAACTCTCTCTGTGGGAGGTCAGAAACATGCAGCCAGAGTTAATGATTAGCTTTCTGCTGCACAGGTTACCATAGCAACAGACCTCCACAGTCACTTTCTGCTCACTGATGGTTTCCTAAAGGTCACCAAACAGTCTGTGCAGAGAGCGTTTCAGATTATTTTTCCAGATTAGGGAGAAGAAACTTCCTCTGAGAATCTGTTTTAAGTATTTTGTCCTTTTACAGTAAATCACCTTTGAGTTGTTTTAAGTGCTTTTGTTGTTGTGTGTGTATTTGGATTTGGGTGATTTCATGTCATTTTACAAATGGCCTAAAAATATAGTGAAAAACTAATAAAAAACCCTTTCCTATGTGATGGAGTTCCTGATATATTGGAAGATGAAAATGGAAGAAAATCAAACACACACTCCCCTCACTAAATTATCCATATCTCCAAAAGTATTCATCAGATCAAACTAAACATTTACAGTATGAATATTGAATAATTATGGAACAACTGGTAAAAAATTCAGATGTGTTTAGTCTGCAGTGTGTGGGATGTCCTGAACACTTGTTGAAATAACATGTAATGAACCTCATTTAATCAAATCCATTTACTGTATAACAACTATTGTTGTGTTTTTTTTTGTGTGTGTGTGTTAAGTATTCGTGCTGTCTTTTTGTGTAATGTTGTATGATTTTGTTTTTTGCAACTTAAAGTTTTGTTTTTTTTGTCGTTTTCTGTATTTTTAAAGTAATTTTTAAACATTTTTTATGTCATTTTGTGGGTTTTTATTGTTTTATTCTTATTCTGTGTTTTTTGGACACTATATTTGTTGTAAATTTGTTTTTTTCTTGTGTTTATTTATCATTTTGTTGTACTTTTGTGTGTGCAGAGGAGTAGTGTCAAAGGTTAAGGGGGCGGGGCTATGTTATCAGGTTAACTTATTGATTGAAGTTGTTGGATCTTCCTGTCATAAAAGAAAAGTTACCAATAATAATCGATAGTTTTTTACTTTTCATCGACTACAGAAAGAGGAGGAAGTGAAGTCGTGCTTGGTTTACTCACTGAAGTGTCGCTGTGAGTCGTTGTTCACTCTGCTCTCTTTCTAAACGGAGTGAATGGTGACACTGGGAGTGACACAGAGCAGCTGGACAGCAGACACAACACGGATCGGCTTCTGGATTCCACACAGCAGCACAAATCTCCTCTAATGACATTACAGCGTGCAACAGGCACAATCAGTGTGTGTGTGTGTGTGTGTGTGTGTGTGTCCATCAAAGCTCATTACTTAGAGTGTTTTCAGCTTCACAAACCTGTCCCATCACTCCTCAGAGTCACTTTAATAAACTCATTCCTGGAGGACTGCAGTCCTGCAGCTTCTAATGTCTCCCTACGCTAACACACACACTGCTTTATCAACCGTTCATTAACAGGCAAACTGCGGTCCGGGGGCCACAAACGGCCCGCATAGTCTTATTTTATGCAAACACCAAAGTAAACAAACAAAATGACAAAAAACAAAACAAAACTTAAAATTACAGAAATATACACAAAAACACGACAAATATGAACATATCAAATGACAAAAATACACAAAACTAACAAAAAAGCAGGCAAGACGACTAAAAATACACACAATGGTAGAAATTTACCAAAAAACTAAAACATAACAAAAATATATAAAATGACAAAAAGAATACACAAAAAACAAAAAAAACAAAAAAAAAACAAAATTATTATAAATACACAAAATTAACTTAAAATGTTTTAAAGAAAACCTACAAAATTACAGAAAAATACACAACAAAACAACAAGAATACACAACATAAAATATATATGAAATGACAAAAAAATACACAAAATTAACCAAAAACAGACAACGTGACTAAAAATACACGGGCTAATAGCGACGTTTTCCTGTACAATGAAATTACTACCTTGCTTATGAACTAAGATATAATAATGTGTTTATACAAGTTAAATCTAACAGTGGAAAATACAACACTGCCAATAGAACTAACAACAGCTGGATTGACCTTGATGTAGAGACAAAACAAGTTGCAAACTTGTGTGTCCAAAAGAGACATTCCCGAGTGGTGACATTATGGATGAAAAGGGAAAAACCTTCCAAACACCTTCGAAAGAGGAACTATTCTTGAACTGGAGGAATGCAAACAACGTCTGGCAGGGAACAAGGCCAACACGAACAACGATAGAGAGGAGGAGGAATAAAAACAAGACAACACTGACTACAGATGAGAATACACAAAAATGGACTGTTCAGAAGAACTCAAGAATGTTTGACCAGAGAGACATGTAAACCCATGTAAATTTGCGATGGTAAAACAGGGGACGGGACCCAGATAAGCAAACTGCTTCTCTCGTCTCCTTTTTCGGCATGTACAAAAAATGTAAAAAATAAATACATATGACTGATGTAGATAGTATTTAGTAGAGTAAATACTGATAAAGTTTTAGTATTAAATTACCATCGATAAATGTTTATTTTCACTTAAACATTGTGAGAAATGTTTTTAAGTGTTGCAGATTTGGTGTATGTTCAGTGTTATGTTATATATAATGATATATATAAAATACATTTTTAACAACGCACAGTGGATTTTGATAAAATATGACATAATTGTTACATTTTACAAATGTTACATGTTATACAATAAAGTTGTTTGTTAGTAGCTAGTAAAATAGGAAAATAATAATTTTCCATGAAATTTAATGAAAATGAAACAATTGCATACATTTTGAGAAATAAAGTGTTGAAACGTAAACATTTCTATCTTTTTAAGTTACGGCTAGCCTTTATTATTATTTTAAACTCTATTTAAAATGAAAGTGAGAACATTTAGTCTTTAATAAGTGCTTTTCTAACTGGTAGCCCTTCAGACCGATGAAGTCGCTACAGTTTCAGAAAGTTTGTTGTGAATTCACAGAATCTGTGAGGAACTGCTGCACAACAATGATGAGATTTCCTTTTTTTTGGTGCGACTCACTCCAGATAAAGTGGGTTGTGTGTGTGGCCCCTGAACTAAAATGAGTTTGACTCCCTGATATAATTACGCTGTGGCCTGTGTGTGTGCATTGAGTGCTAACAGTCCAGGACCATAAAGCGGGTCCTGCCCCAGGCGCTCGGACCTCGTGGGTGAGCCGCTAATCCTGAGGAGCAGAAACCACAGTGAGCGCGAGGGCATGAACCACAGCAGCACTGGGAACATATTGTGCCGCGTGTCAAAGGGCTTCACTGACAGATTGATGAGACGAGGAAATAACGGAGCCGAGGGGGGGCGAGGGGGGGTCCCCAGCATGGCACCGCGGCCTACTGGTTTGGAGCCAGCGCAGGACGCCCCGCACGCCGCCGCAGGTCAGCGCGCTTTGATTCACGCTCCCACAAAAGGGCAGCGTGGTGGCTTTCCTTGGAGCAGCAGGAAAAGCCTTGTAATGGCATTTTTATGTGTTCACTGAAAGCTCTTTGTCACATTTGGCCTGCTGATGTGTGCGTTTCTTTGTGCGCTGACACACACTCGCACAACACTTCAGTCAAGTCAAGTGGCAAAGTCCATATGGTCGTCACGTCGGACAAAAGTCTGACCAAGTGAACAAAACCACACGTTAAAGCTCAGGATCGATTGGTAACTGATCCATCATCATCATCATCATCATCATCAATGAAAACTCATCCATTAGATTCTCATCAATGTTCATCTCCGTCATTCATCGGCGGAGTTTCAGATTGTTGCCGGAGGGGGGCAAAAGAAAAAATAGAATTAAATCTATAGAACGTCTTGAGATTCGCACCAGCCACAATATGTGTAACATATACAATAACGCAAAAATGATTAGTAACATGATTGATAATGTTGACGGATCGTTTAACGTTCATGATCAAATCAGGTTTTCTCGGTGTCGCTTCACCATCTACAATGTGAAGAAGAAATGCGCAACAGAAGAAGAACCAACCATAGGCCGCGTCCGAATAGTCCCTCCTATCTCCTTTCCTATCCACTTTTATGCTGCGTTCACATGAGACACATCACAAAATGTTGCGCGGCAGATTACATACAAAGTTAATGGAAGATGCGATAAGAGTCTAATTCTTTTCCTGTTGGTTTGATCCGCCCAACAAGAACGTTGGCCGGGTCATGCGCGCTACCGATTTTCCGTGACATTCGTCATTCGCTTGAGTTAAAATATTGAACTCCAGCAAATGTTTTGTGTGACGCGCAATCAGAGTCTTTGTTGACAATGACGTCAGGCCGTCAACACGGACACTGGTTTTTTCACCTATTTCAGCATGGAGGAGAAAATAATGGTGGGACCACCTGGAGCTCTACGACACGGACTGTTTTTCTTTTTACCGGGACCGAACCAGGAAGGATTTGTTGCAACTCCTGAAGAAAACCGTGGAACTCACCGAGTTGAATGCGGCGCTGGTTAACCTGGTGAATCCAGGAACTCCGGCGTCCAGCATTTTGACGGTTCTTCAGCTTCCACAGAAGATAAAGAGCAGAGATTTTACTGATGTCCTCCATAGTTGATGGTTTAAAGAAAGGGAGTCTGGTTGGCGGCACTTTTATATTCACTTCAGATGCACATATGAAGTAAATATGGGGAAAACGGGTTTTTCGATCCTGCGGAAACTTTCGTGCGGTGCCCGTGTCTCAAAACTTTGTTCCTGGGTGAACGCAGCGTTAGGATAGTGGGTTAACACTTTTCCTTAACCCCGTGGATGACGTCACATAGTTAAGAAAAGGTGTTAGGAGACTTCCTAAAGGAGTTAGGAAAAGGCCATCACATTGTTTTGACAATCAGACACACTTCCACTAGGTGACGTAATAATCAGACGGCCGCAAAGGTTAGTAACGTCTGCTGTGGTGAAAAAAACTACAACTTTCCTAAAATGGACTAAAAACACATTTTATAACACTTTCCCCTGTGCCTCTAACCACTGATATGATGTCAAATATCACAAGGTTTGAATGTAAATCAAAGGAAAAGAGGTTGCCAGGCAACAAGGAACAAAAGTGAAACTAAAAGTCACATTGAGAATGGATGCTCACACTCACCTTCCACTCACAAATATGAAATATGTTGAATAAAACAATGTGGATAAAAATGTCTCTGATCCAGAGTCTGTTTTATGTCAGTTATAATCTGATAATATGTCTGCACATCATAAAATATAGGTTTCAGATGATTTACAGTTGTTCAAGGCATATTATTGCATTGGTAACTTACATGATATGTGTCCCTTCTTGGTCATCGTGAGTTTCCGTGAACTTGCTAATGAGCGGGTCACTTTAAATGTTGTCGCCACAAGGAATTGCTTTTAGAGAATTGGAACGCTCCTTATCATGGCCGCCACATTAATATTTCCAGGGTTAAGGAAAAGTGGATAGGAAAAAAGATAGGAGGAAATATTTGGACGTACTATAATCTTGAAAGGAAGATGGTGGTCACATGACTCAAGCGTCAAAAAATAAATTGTATTTTTAAAAGAACAACAAATTAATTTATACACATTTTGTATAGACACTGTTTTATGGCACTTAAAATATTAGTATATTATGTACAGTATATTAAGAATTATATTTTTTCAAAAGAATTTTGGAAAACTAATGAAAACTCTTGACGATTAGGGGACCATGCAAACTCTGTGTATGTCGTCATTGTAACCAACGTGGACAGCTTTATGGTTTGTCATTAAATGCTGAGAAAAGTAAGTGCTAACAGAAATCATTCTATATTTCTAAGATGAAACAGGTTTGGAGAAGCTCTGAGGTTAGCTAGCTAGCTAGAGTAATTACTTATATTGATACTTATACTTGTATTGATTTTAGCAGAAACATCAGGTGGAAAAGCCAAAGTAACAGATTGAAGAATTAAACTATCCTAGCCTAGCGTATCCCATCTTACTATAGCCTGTATTTCGTTTTTATACCATTATATTTTACCTTAGTACTTTCTTTGCACTGTTTTAAATTTTTAAATTTACATTGTACTTTCCCTGCATGCCCCTGTGTTCCCATACCTGTAAGCTGCTGGAACTGTGAATTTCTCTTGGAGATGAATAAAGTATCTATCTATCTATCTATCTATCTAAACTTATCTTGGTTTATCCTTTTTCAACAATCTTATTTTAGCTTAGCTTATCTTGTGTTAGCTTATATTATCTCATGGGCAGCACGGTGGTGTAGCTGTTAGCTAGCACATCTACCTCACAGCAAGAAGGTTCCTAGCTTAGCTCATTACATCCTCTTAGAATATCTGGCTTTGCTTTTTTAAACTTAACGTGACTTCAATTATCTTTTCTCAATCGTATCTTAGCTTGATTTAGCTTTGTTTATCTTTAGTTTATACTTTCTCAGTATTATCCTATCTTATCTTAGCCTACCTTAGCTTATCTTATCTTGAATGACCCTACAACCTTATCTTAGCTTTTTTTAATCTTTAGTTTAATCTTTTCTCAGTCTTACCCTAACATAGCTTAATTTAGCTTTGTTTAGCTTTAGTCTATCTTTTGTCAATCTTACGCTATCTTGTCTTAGCCTACCTTAGCTTAGCTTTTCAAATTTTAGCTCATTTGATTCTATCTTAGCCGAGCTTATTTTTGCTTGGCTTATAATAATTTATTTTCACCTATCATCTTGTCTAATCTTATAGTAGTTTATCTTAACATGTCTAATCCTATCTTAATTTATCTTAACTGTACCAATGGGAAAGGTAAATACTAGCACAAATTTCTACACTTGATAAAAGCCTTTGTTCATCGTTCCTGAGGACCAGAGTGGGTCAAACCTGAGGTGCAAACACCACAGTGTGTACATAATGTTATGGCTGACCTATCCTCACTGTTGATGAGCTGAAACTAGAACCGGTTGGCGCTGGTTTGCGGTGCTTATGGGCTTATACGAGTCTGTAAAGTGGCTTTGGTGGGACATGTGGAGCTGAAAAGAGGTTTTGTGTTAAAGTTGTTCACCTGTGCGTAGCATCAACAGTTTCCAGTCGTGGACACAAACTATTCACTTTGTTTTCAACCTTGGTATGAAAGGAGGAGTCCAAACTATGCACATTTTGCCTATTCAGCACCGACGCTACGCTGAAGAAAAGACTGGAGCTGCATAAATTTTACATCCACAGGCCTGCAGACAAAGTGATTGTAGCGTGCCTGAAACTTTTTTTTTCTTCTTCTTCCTCCTCCAGAAAACACTTTCCTGGCTGAATGGGCACCTATTAGTGACTCCATTATGGACGCCGGGCCCTTGAATGGCTCCTCACTGTGCGTCTTAATCACAGTCCGGCCGTGAATGGGGCCCCTCCCCCTCGTTGACGGCCCCAGCCTCAGCGCTCCTTACAGCTTGTATTGATATCTGACGATGACGATGGCCGAGCCACCGAGTGTCACCTCCTGTTGTGCGTTCCAGGTGTGGCGCGCTTTGTGCCGCACACTTTTTTCCTCACCACTTGTTTCAATAAAAACACAACACGGTGTTTTACATGCATTAGCCAAGCCCTCCCCTCCCTCACTCCCCCCACCGAGACGAGTCGGGGCCTCCGGCGAATCGCTGCACGCCGCCTCACAGCCCTGCATTGTTACTGGATTATTCAGGAGTTAGCTAAAGAAAGAAAGCAGGGCCAGGGGCGGGGTGTCTGTACTTTATCTCCAGGGAAGAAGGAGCTTCAACACCTGCAGAAGACACGAGGTGGAGGACAGGAACACAAGAGGAAAGACACACACAGGTTTCTTTCACCAAAGTGGAACTGATGGATCCCCAACAGCTGGATAAGAAGAAGAAGAAGTGTTCAAAACACTATAATCAGACTACAAACTCAATGAGTATATACTGTCTACTATATACTATAGTATATACTGTCTACTATATACTATAGTATATACTGTCTACTATATACTATAGTATATACTGTCTACTATATGCTATAGTATATACTGTCTACTATATGCTATAGTATATACTGTCTACTATATACTATAGTATATACTGTCTACTATATGCTATAGTATATACTGTCTACTATATGCTATAGTATATACTGTCTACTATATGCTATAGTATATACTGTCTACTATATACTATAGTATATACTGTCTACTATATGCTATAGTATATACTGTCTACTATATGCTATAGTATATACTGTCTACTATATGCTATAGTATATACTGTCTACTATATGCTATAGTATATACTGTCTACTATATGCTATAGTATATACTGTCTACTATATACTATAGTATATACTGTCTACTATATACTATAGTATATACTGTCTACTATATACTATAGTATATACTGTCTACTATATACTATAGTATATACTGTCTACTATATACTATATACTGTCTACTATATACTATATACTACAGTATATACTGTCTACTATATACTATAGTATATACTGTCTACTATATACTATAGTATATACTGTCTACTATATACTATAGTATATACTGTCTACTATATGCTATAGTATATACTGTCTACTATATGCTATAGTATATACTGTCTACTATATGCTATAGTATATACTGTCTACTATATACTATAGTATATACTGTCTACTATATACTATTAGTATATACTGTCTACTATATACTATAGTATATACTGTCTACTATATACTATAGTATATACTGTCTACTATATACTATAGTATATACTGTCTACTATATGCTATAGTATTATACTGTCTACTATATGCTATAGTATATACTGTCTACTATATGCTATAGTATATACTGTCTACTATATGCTATAGTATATCTGATATACTGTCTATATAGTATAGTATACTGTCTACTATATACTATAGTATATACTGTCTACTATATGCTATAGTATATACTGTCTACTATATACTATAGTATATACTGTCTACTATATACTATTAGTATATACTGTCTACTATATACTATTAGTTTATACTGTCTACTATATACTATTAGTATATACTGTCTACTATATACTATTAGTTGGGATGTAACGATTAATCGTAAGGCAGCTAAAAATCGATTCATAGGTATCACGGTTGATATCGATTTTCTGAAAATTGAATCGCAGTACTTTTTTTAACCAGCAGAGGGCGCTATACAGAAGTGTAGGCGGCGGGCGGAGTCTGCTAATACTTTCTTTCTGGCCGCCTTCTACTCTTAAATATGTTAATAAATGATTCATTGCCCCTTTAGCACCGCAAGAATATCTATAATATTACTTGAATATCTGTAAAAGTCACGTTTTTCTATTAGCTCTGTCTGCTAGCATAGCATCTCTTCTTCATTGCTAGAATATCTGCATGCCAACCGACCACTGTGTTACCAGCGCCCTCTGCTGGTCCAAACAAATATGACGTAAATCAGTGCAATCACGTTTTTTTTTAAGTCCAATTGTTAAGGCACAAAATACATTTTCAGTTGCACTTTTAAAAGAAAAAGAACTATTATGCAGTTTTGCATTGTTTATTATAGAACCAGAATTTAAATTAATAGGCTTCTTCATTTGTATTATTCCTTTATTTATTTCATTCAAGATTTATTTTTAGTTAAATTGCATTATTTTGAATAGTTTATCAAGGAATTCTTTTGACAATAAAAAATAAAAGGAAAATAGTACCGTATTTTCTATTTTTTTCCCCAAAAAAAAAAGAAATATTTTTCAATCATCATTTGTCTACAGTCCCATTTTGCAAAATAAATCGTGAGAAAATTGTATCGTGAACCCAGTATCGTGACTCGAATCGTATCGGGAGTTAAGTGAATCGTTACATCCCTAGTATATACTGTCTACTATATACTATAGTATATACTGTCTACTATATACTATTAGTTTATAGTGTCTACTATATACTATACTATATACTGTCTACTATATACTACAGTATGATTATGATGGCGAGCGTTCCCACTAAAGTATACTTCCAAGTTTTCCAACATTTCATTCCCATTTTTCACACATTTTGGAGATCTTCCATTGTGCTACTGACTGAACTTCCTGTTAACTTCAAAATAAGAGCCATATTTACGAAAGAGTGAAGAAAGAAAAAAACAAACAAAAAAACTAATGGACGACAATAAGAAATGCTTTTATTTTGAAAAGGGGATGTTCAACTTTTAGCTTGAAACTAAAACAACTATTGGTAGGAATATGAAACGGCCTCTGCACAGACTGTCAGAACCTCCCTCAACATCAAACACACACATCTGTATGTGTGTGTGTGTGTGTGTGTGCGTGTGTGTGTGTGTACAGAGCGCTGAAAGCCAGAGCCAGAGGACTTTGCAGGAGTGTAGATGAATATGGAGGCATTGTTGGGCGATGCTTACCTCCACAGGGAACCATCTGCTCCCTGTCAATGCATCACCTGCTCGTCTGAGCCGTCTCCATGGCGACCAGGGGCTTATGAGAGGTTAGGCTTTGATGGGAGGGGCCGTGGTTTGGGTCTGAGAGGAGAAAACAAAGTAAAAGTGGGGCCAGTGGTGACCCCATTAGGGCGGTGAATGTCGCCCCGCGGTGGAGAACCAGAGAAGAGCAGCACATTCAAAAGTAAACAACTTAGAGCACTACGCTAACACGTTAGCATGGGCCTCAACTCTGAATAACACAAGTTAGGATTAGTATAGGTTGCATTAGGGACAGGATAAGTTACATTAAGTTAGAATAAAAATAGGATAACATAAGGTTAGGATTAGATAATGTTAGAATAAAATAAGGTTAGGATTAGATAATGTTACAAAAGATTTAAGCAAGACAAAGTTAGAATAAGGTTAGATAGAGGTTAGGATTCAATAAGGGTAGGATTAAATACATTTAGAATAAGTTAAGGTTAAGATAAAATGAAGTTATCTAAGCTTCAGGAAAGATAAAGTTGTAATAAAATAGGTTTATAAAATAAAGTTAGGATTAGATAAGGTTAGATTAATTTAAGAAGATTAGGATAAGGTTAGGTTTGGAATAAGGAACGGTTGATATAAGGTGAGATAAGGATTAGAATTTGGGTTAATTAATTAAGAGATAAGATAAGTTAGAATAAGATAAAGCTATTATAAATTGAGGATAAGCTACGTTTATGTCAGGAGGAAATAAGATAAGTAGGATAACAACAGGTTAGAATAAGGTTAAGATAAGGTTAGAAAAAGTCAGGATAGGATAAGTAAGGACCGGATGGGATAAGTTAGGATAAGATTAAGTTACATTACATTCAGGCAAGATGAAGATAGAACAAATTTAGACAGAGATTAGGATTAGATAAGGTTAGGATTAGATACATTTATATTAATTTAAGATGATTAGAATAAGGTTAGGATTGGAATAAGATAAAGTTAGCACAGGATTGGAATAAGATAAGGATAAGCTAAAATAGTTTAGGATGGGTAAGGTAAGTAGAATAAGATTAAGACAAAGGAGGATAAAATCAAACAAGGATAAATAAGGTCAGGGTAAGGATTAGAAATAGGAAAGTAAAATTAGTAAAGAATGAATGAGATTAGATAAACTAGGATAACATTAGAGAAGTAAAGTTAGGATAAGTTAAGGTTGGGATAAATTGGGGATAAGTTAAGTATAAGTAGGTGAAGATGGCATAAGATAACTAGGATAAGAACAGGTTAGAATAAGGTTAAGATTAGTTAAGATGAAGTCAGGTTAAGATAAAATAAGTAAGAGTCTGATGAAATAAGTCAAGAACTGAAAGAACAAGTGGAGCATGTTTCCTTTTTCTGTTTGTTGATTATTTTGTTGATTTGTTGGTGACTTGTTGACCTTTAGTCAAAGCTGTAACCGTGTGTGTGACTGTGAGCTCTTATCAAAGCATCCAGGTTATTATTGTCAGTGAAAGAAAGTGAAACATTTGTGCTGCAGTCAGACCACATACAGAGAACACCAGCTCCATCCTCTGAAGAGTGGAAGTTCACTTCCCCACGCGTCGCTGATTAGCAGCTGCTCACAAACTTTCCCTTTGTGTCGACTCACTGCGGCTTTTTGTTCCTGAAAGAGCATCAGTCAGCGAGTGCTGGGGAACGCGGCTGGGTAAACAGCGGCTTAAAGACAAGAGCCGATTAAAGAGAAGAGGCGCTCCCAGGCAAACGGCGGCGACATGACAACACGTCACACACACGCCAAACCAGCAAAACACACTTCATAGGTACACCCACCCAGCCAATCAACACGCAGCAATAGCACGTCACATTGTTCTGGTAAAGATGAGCTGATGAAGGTCAAACTGAGCTTTAGTACACACAATAAAAGTGATTCACCACACTGTAAATGGGATATTGTACGTGTAAATGTCACAGTGTGTATTTTTGTTGACATTTTGTGGGTTTTTTTTAGAGTCATTCTGTGTGTTTTGTTCATTTGTGTAGTTTTGACATTTTGTCCAGTTTTGTTGAAAAGCTAAAGGAAACGAAGGGTCAGGCTTATTGTCATATATGTTTACACATTGCTCAACATCCCACAGTGATGGCCGGGGTGAGATTTGAACAAGCCTGTTACCTTAACCACTAGGCCACCCCACCTAATAATGGGTTAGGGGTTAAGGTAACAAAGGGTTAGGGTAATGAAGGTTTAGGGTAATGAAGGGTTAGAATAACGAAGGGTTAGGGGTTAAGGTAACAAAGGGTTAGGGTAATGAAGGTTTAGGGTAATGAAGGGTTAGGGTAATGAAGGGTTAGAATAACGAAGGGTTAGGGGTTAAGGTAACAAAGGGTTAGGGTAATGAAGGTTTAGGGTAATGAAGGGTTAGGGTAATGAAGGGTTAGAATAACGAAGGGTTAGGGGTTAAGGTAACAAAGGGTTAGGGTAATGAAGGGTTAGGGTAACAAAGGGTTAGGGTCAGGGTAACAAAGGGTTAAGGTAATGAAAAATTGGGGTAACGAAGGGTTAGGGTAACGAAGGGTTAGGGATTAGGGTAATGAGGAATTAGGATAATGAAGGGTTAGGGGTTAAGGTGATGAAGGGTTAGGGTAACGAAGGGTTAGGGTAATGAAGGGTTAGGGTAATGAAGGGTTAGGGGTTAGGGTAATGAAGGGTTAGGGTAACAAAGGGCTAGGGGTTAGGGTAACAAAGGGTTAGGGTAACAAAGGGCTAGGGTTAGGGTAACAAAGGGTTGGGGGTTAAGGCAACAAAGGGTTAGGGGTTAGGATAATGAGGAATTAGGATAATGAAGGGTTAGGGGTTAAGGTGATGAAGGGTTAGGGTAATGAAGGGTTAGGGTAATGAAGGGTTAGGGTAACAAAGGGTTAGGATAACAAAGGGCTAGGGGTTAGGGTAACAAAGGGTTGGGGGTTAAGGCAACAAAGGGTTAGGGGTTAGGGTAATGAGGAATTAGGATAATGAAGGGTTAGGGGTTAAGGTGACGAAGGGTTAGGGTAACGAAGGGTTAGGGTAATGAAGGGTTAGGGTCAGGGTAACAAAGGGTTAGGGGAACAAAGGGCTAGGGGTTAGGGTAATGAAGGGTTAGGGATTAGGGTAATGATGAATTAGGGTTAGGGGTCAAGGCGACGAAGGGATAGGGTAACCAACAACACTTAATGACACCTTATTCATGTTAATAACAGGTGTCATGTCATAATAATGACAGCGTATTGTCAGTCTTTGTGTTTGAAACATCAAGTAAAGTTTTTTCAGGTACTTTAAACACCTTTACGTCTACCAGAGCTCCTTTAGGATGATCCTGGATGTGGAGCTACAGTGGAGCTAAGAGACCCTGAGGGCTGAGTCTGTTAAACACTGAGTGAGTGACAAGTCAAAGTGAGCTGGACAGAAGGAAGGAACCAGCTTTTGTCTTTAATGGGTGAGTCACTGAGCCTCGTCCCTCCGTCAGCCTGAGGCTGGAGGAGATAAACATGTGGAGGACTTCACCTCAAACAACTAATCTGCTTTAATACGAGATAAACAGAAGCTCTCAAACACTCAGTGAGAGAAAACCAGAAGAAACAGGAAAAAACACCAAGGTTCTCCAAACCATTCAAACCTAGAGCAGCTAAAGTCTATCTCACAGGACATCAGAAACCATGAGAAAGAAAATAGGACAAGATACGATATGACAAAATAAGATACAATAAAACAAGATTAGCTAATTGATTAGCCACAAAAAAAAAACAAGACAATCAAGACAAAATTAGATCAAATACGACATGCAAGTCTAGATACAAACCAATGAGACACAACAAGACAATATTAGATATAACATGACATGAAATTAGATTAAATGGAAGACATCTAAGTCATGACTAGATTAGATACAACACAAGGTTAAATATCACAAGGTTAGATACGGCAAGACAATACGAGTTTAGATACGAGACGAGATTAGTTACAAGAATTATTTAGTTGTAAGACAAGACTCGATACGAGACTATTAGACACAATGCAAGACAAGAATAAATCAAAAATAAAACAAGATTAGATACAAGACAAAAGAAGATTAGCTACTAGATTATATTAGCCACAATAAAACAAGACAAACAAGACAAAATTAGATCAAATACAACATGTCAAGACAAGTCTAGATATAAATCAACGAGACATGACAATATCAGATATGACATGACGCGAGATTAGATACAAAAACAGAATTCGAGACTAGAAAAGCCTAGTTAAATGCAAGAGAACCAAGACAAGACTAGATTAGATACAACACAAGACAAGGTTTAATATCACAAGATTAGATACGGAAAGACCAGATGAGTTTAGACACTAGATGAGATTAGTTACATAAAGAGACTAGATACAAGACAAAAAAGATTAGATACAATAAAACAAGAAAAAGTTACATCAAATACGACATGTCAAGGCAAGTAAAGAAACACGACAAGACAATATTTGATATGACACGAGATTAGATACAAGACATAAAAGAGTTTAGTTACAAGATGAGATTAGATACGAAAACAGAGTTAGAGACAAGAAAAGACAAGTTAAATGCCAGACAACCAAGACAAGACAAGATGCGACAAGAAAAGCTACAACACAAGACAAGGTTAAATATGATAAGATTAGTTCCGGCAAGACAAATTGAGTTTATATACTAGACGAGATTAGTTACATAACAAAATTAGATACAATATTCATTTAGGGCCCTATTCTCCGGTCTGGACGAAGGGTGCTTTTTTTACATGCCTCTCTCCTTCGCATATTCTTAAGTCCGTGTTCCTGACACGCCCATCGAGTGTAAATTAACCAAAAGAGCGTAGTCTATGAATGAAGGTTTTCGAAGCAAAGGATTGCGCCATGATGTCATTATTTTTAGGATGTCTAGAAATCATGGAGTTTTCCTAATGCTTGTGTCATTGAAATCTGTGAAAATGATAAAGCGCACTTTTAATTTGAAACGCCTTCGTTGATAAACAATGTACCAGGTTGATTTTTTCTGTCTGAGCCACAGTTAAAATCTCTTTTCCCCCTCATAATAATGCCAGATTAACGTTTGTTTGTGTGGAAAGCCTGATTTTATTAACTTCTTACATTCCTGCATTCAGAAATGATCAGAATGCATTAGTCATCATCATGTTTCATTTGTTATTTACTCTTGTAGTAAATCAAACTATGGCTTTACATTATACAGTGTTAAAATAGTTGGACATCAGTCTGACGTCTGTCAGAGTTTCACATAAAAATAACATAACACATAACTGCGGCGCACACACAGCTGATTACCTCCACGACACTGATCCCACCCCCTTCCAGGACAACGAGTGGACGACACGGATAAAATACAATGAATTGTAACACATTTTGTCCCGTTTATAACTTGAAAATCTGAACATATTAGAAATGCTGATGGTCAATCCTTTGGCGTGCTTGTGTGACTCCTCCCACCCCCGTGACAGTGTCAGTTTGGATAGAATCTAGAGTCTCTTTTGCAATATTATGAGTCCGTGTGGCTTCAAACTGTAACTAAGTCCATATTTCTAGTGCAATATAATGTGTCATCTTATCGGGGTGCTGCATTTATTCCAGGTTTGGAAGCGCGTAAGAGGAAAAGAAGGAGAATGCGTGTAAAGCCAGATTTGAATGGGAACACCCACATTTCGGGGCCGCTCCACCCACACTGCGTAACTAGGATGGAGGTGCAGGGGGAGAGTAGCGCACAACCAAAAACAGCTTAACTTAACAACAAACAAGATTAGATACGAGAAGATCAGATACAATGCAAGACGAGATTAGATGAAAAACAAAATGAGATTACGTACAAGACAAAACAAGATTAGGTACAGGACAAGACTAGATTAGATAATAGACAAAATTAGATACGGGATAAAAGAAGATGAGATAAAGGACAAAACAAGAGTACGGTAGTTATTAGACGAGATTAGATACAGGACAAGACTATGTTAGTATTACATGTTGAGACAAGTCAAGATTATACAACAAGACACGATCAGGTACGAGAACAAGACCAAAAATGACAATTTAAACAAGATGAAACTAAGTGCGATACAGTGTTCCAATGTTACTTTTGACAGTAGTAATCTAACACAATATTTTTGAAAGAAATAATGCAGTTCCCGTTAGCATATGGTGCGTTTGTTCGTTACTTCACAAGCTGCAGTGTACTTCCTGTTTGCAGTGGCGCTACATATTTTTGCGAGATGCCAAACACCGTAAAACAGAAGAAGACGCATTGTCGGTGTATCTCTGTTTACAATAACGTGCTCTAATCATGGTGAGTCAATGCAAGAGCAGGACAAGCCTCTAAGAGTGGAAATACGCACATTATTTTACCAATCTGCTTCCATAAGATACGTGCATGAGTGAAGCTAAGCTAACGCTGCGTTGGTGGACGTGCACCAAAACAACAGCGTATGGATGTAAACGGACTGACTGTTATCCAGGGACAGATCATTAAAGCATTGCACGGTATGTTGTTGTAAATAAGCAGCCTGTCGCTACTGCTGAGTCACTGCTTTCAGCAGCTCATTACACTGATAGCATGTCCTATGCATTGCATTGTGTAGCTCAGAAAATGTTTTTTTTTTCCATATCTATTTTTATAAGCATATACAACAGCAGAATGTGCACCTGGAATACCCACAGCTTACTTTACTGAGCTCAGGTTGAAAAAATGGCTCAGTTTAAATTTTGGAGCATCTGTTTTGTGCTTTATATGCACATCATTTATGGTTGTTTTGGCAAAGCACAGTTGGTCAAAATTTATTCCGAATGTTAATGTGATCCTGCTGTGTAATGGCATTTTATTTTGTATTGTGTGCTGTGTTTTTAGTGTGTTTTGTATTGGTTTTATTTTTGCAGTGCATTTTAGCTTTTGTTTTATGAACCTTGCCAGTCACATGCTGTCATTTGATCAACCCCATCACATGACTATGTCCAACCCCTGAGGCTAATCAACACACCTGAGGTTAATCAGCACCTGTGGCTGGAGCACAATAAAAGGGGCAGACAGGAGAAGGAGCAGCAGGGAAGCTGTGGGTCCTCCTCAGGTTCCCAGGGCACAGGACGGCACACGCACCGGGGACCACAAGTGTTGTGAGGCGATATACACGCAGGGGCAGAGGAGGACTCTGCCTTCCGTGTGAGTACCCTATGGGACCGTAGTAACACTTGTTGGACAAAGTCAGATCGGGGATATTGTTGTGGGACGTTTGACTGCCGGTAGCTGTTCTGTGTAGGTGTCCCAGCATGTGGAGGACTGGAGCCAGCGGGAAGTATCGAGACTGATTGGAGTGTTAAGAGCCACATACCCGCAGAGGGGAACTCTGCCTTGCCCTGTAAGTGACGTGGCAACACCCCTCCTTCGGACGCAGTCTTGGACCCCCGTGCTGGCCTATGTTTTGCATTTTCAGGGGACCCTGAGCCTGTGACCAGAGGGATCTACCGCCTTGGGACAAGAGAGAGCGGAGGACCTTGGCGTAGCTGCACATTGCACTTTATCGTGGACAGTGACTTTTACCCTTATTTTATTCGTCCCTTAGCCCACATTGTTAATGAATTTTAGCGTACATTGATTTTAATTTGTGGGCATTTTAATCTGTTTTACCTTAATCTTTTTAATAAATTTGTGACTTCTGCAGTTGCTGTCCTCCTTTACGCTCCCTCCATAAACATTTGGTCAATTCATTGTCATTCAAACTTCCCCAGTACCTCCCCAACCCCCATTATATTAATTCAGATTTCTTTTATTTATTTTGGAAGGTTTTATGTGTTGATGTTGTACATTGTTGCTAGTTTTTGTACTTAAGCTGTAAAGGAACATTCTAAGGCTGAACACAACTGTTTTTATGATGTTGAAGCCACTTTAATTTTTTATCTTTGATTCTGAATAATTATGTTATATATTACCCTAAACCTGCATAATTATATATCATATTTCAGAATTCCTTGTAACATTTCAGTTTCTGCTGGTCTCAGGTAAATAAACTGTGTTTGAGTCAGATTAGTGTTTGTAAAGATTAATACTGAGCAGAGTTTAGTTCTGTTAATGTAAATAATTATAAACTGTAGAGTTGGATACAATAACATTTAATTTATCAGAGGTTTTTATCCAAAACAATGTTCATACAGGAGCAGTAGTGGTAGGAGGGATTCAAACCACTGACCCTCTGATTATAATCCAGCTTCATTAACCACTGTTCCTCCACCACACTTCTAATTAACTTAAAAGTTACTTTTTCCAGTAATGTATTACTTTTTGGTGAAGTAATTAAAATACTACTTTGTGAATGAAGTAACGAGTAATGTTTTTATCAGTAACTAACACAACAGTGAGATATGACTAGACAAGAAACCAACAGATCAGATAAAATAACGTGTGAATAAAGAAATAACTGGGAAGGAATAAGAAATTATCGATTTTACAAAAGAGACAACGCTAAGAATCATCCATCTGTCATCCATCCATCCATGGATGGATGCTTAGTGGTCCTAATGATGTGGCTCAGAGGGTTTTTCTCATTGAGATGCAGTGAGCGACTCTGTGGGTTCTGGGAGAGTTCCTGTCAGAGCCACGTGTAGAACCATGTCTCTTCTCCACGGTGTAAAATTCATTTATTCTGCTTGTCCGAGCGTTTGTGCTGAGAGCGACGGCTGGTCGTTTCCCAGCATGCACTGGGGGGCCCGGGGGGGGCCACGCAGCGCAGAAAGACCTTTATTATCCTGGATGGGAACGAAACATGTGGCTGACAAAAAAACTTTCTCTCACACACACACACACACACACACAAACACACACACACACACACACAGAGGCTTCCCCAACACTCATTATTAGGGACTTCACATTAAGCTATCGCTAAGCTAACGTCTGTCATTTTAAATGAGAAACGACCATAATAATAATTTATCCAATGAGTTACTGTAATTAATTTTCAATGTTTAGTGCAAGGGTGTCAAAGTCTTTTTAGTTCAGGGACCAAATACTGAGCAGTTTGATCTCTAGTGGGCCACAGATTTTATGTTGGAAAACATTATTGTGCCGTAGTTTACACTTCTACGTATACATAAAAGACAAAATATGTAAGAAACCTACAATATTCAGGCAATAAGTGATAAATATCAGTCCCAATAGGGTTTTCACTTTAAATTTCCTGGGTTTTGTGACCAATTTCTACTTAATTAAGGGAAAAAACAAGTCATAATTTGAGCAAAATGTGAGGATTTTAACAGTTTAACTCTAAAAACGACTGCAATCACACAATATAAGAAACCAGGAGTGTTAAGTTTCCAAAGGGCCGGATTTGGCCCCCGGGCCATCACTTTGACATGTGTTAAGGTCTCATTTATTCAGACAACTGTTTTTCAGGAAATTTACTTTGATCTCCTGACATGTTTCGACTGCCAGTCTTCTTCAGAGGCGTCTGCTGATCACTTTGATGGAACAATGGTTCCTGAAAAACAGTTGTCTGAATAAAATAAACCTTAACATATTATTCAAAAAGAAGAGAAGAAGAAATTGCTGGAATTATTACGAGGAAGTCAAAGAAACATCAAAGCAGCTAGCAGATGCCTCTGAAGAAGACTGGCAGGTGATGATCGAAACATGTCGGCAACTGCACAAAACTGAAGCACTAAAGAAATACATCATAATTAGGACTTTTTATCTCATAATTTAACTGTTAGTTTCATCATTATGACTTTTAATAACTCAACTTTATTTCATAATTGTGACTTTCTACCTCATAATGATGGCATTTTATCTCATAGTTATGATTTACTAACTCATAATTATGACTTGCCAGGGTGATTTTATTTTATTTTTTTATTTTGGTGAAACCGGGTTTCCATGGTTTCATGTTTAGTGAACGTTTCACTAAAACCAGCAACAAACGCTGGCAACTGATTATATTAATATTCCTCACATCATTATTAGCGCAGCACTGCCCTCCTGTGGCTGCTGCAGGTTTTACACTGTCCTTGTTCATTTTATTTACAGTGAACATTTAAATTATATAATATATGTGACTAATATTTGTGCTGTGCTCCTTTTTTAATTACAGTAAATGTATAAAAGCTCATTTCCGCCAATAAAAACTAAAAAAAGTTAAATAAAATAACAATTCTTAATCATTATTATTATTTTACTATTCCTAGTTTTGTTTATGTTTTGTACTGGTGGAAATGGGCTTCCATATAAATGTGACTGAAACAAGAACATATTTTTTTGTCACAACTAAAAACTACTGATAAAGTTTATTGTCACATTAACTATTTTAATTTATATATATATATATATATAATTTTACTTTTTTTTTTAAATCTGCTTATTTATTTCCTACTGGGAAAGATCAATTATTTCTGATTCTGATTGTTTAAATGCATGTGTTTGATCTATTTTGACGGAAATAAAATCCTTTAAAAATAAAAACATTTTACAAATATTTTTTGCAGTTATTAAATTTTTTTAATATATATATATTTTATCAATTAAAATATTAATTATTATGTATTTCTAGGAAATATTGTTTTGCTTAAATTAGTCTTATTGACGGTAAATTAAAAACATTTTTGATAAATAGTGAATGTAATTACTATTTTCATTATTTTGACTATTTTGGGTCACGAACCATTATTGCAGAATATCTTATTCAACCCAGTCCAACCACTTTGGGTCCCAAACTATAAGATGACAATCACTCACATGTATTTAAAATATGTTCACGAGCATTTAAATGTTCTACATTGTGAGGTTAGAACCTGATTTTCCTTAAATCTGGCTCACAAAAATGGTTCTGTGACACTTTTGGGTCCCAAACCATGAGTTGAGAACCACATTACTACACACTATGGAATGTTTGACAATTATGGATCGCAAACCTCAAGGTGGGAAGAACATTTACCCATGGAACCCATTTTTAGGAATCTGGATGATGACTCAGCACAAAATGATTGTTAGAGTCAGGGATAGATGTCACGTTCCTTCAAAATAAAAGCTGGAATTTATTACTATCACCAAGGAGAGAATATTTCCACCTTTGTTTTCACTTTTTGCAGAATTACATCAAAAGTGCTGAACGGATTTAAAGTGAATTATAACTAAAGACTGACCTCAGTCTATGAAACATTCCATTACACTTTGGAGGCGATCCCGATCAATATATTGATTCTGGATCAGTTCTCACTGTTACCAGGAAGTTTACTATTATTATCGTCATCTTTAAGACGTAAATCCTTGATTTAATCAGAAATAAAATGGGTTCAAAGTGATCAAAAAAGGTGGTGAAATGGGATTTTAAAAATCACAGAAAATGGTTTAAAGTTGCGAATTAAAGTGAACAAAAACAGACAGAAAAAGTATTTAAAAAAGGTTTAAGTGTCAATATTGGAAAAAATAGTTTAAACTGGTAAATAATAGTCATGACGCATGGTGAATGTGGTTAAATTGGCAAAAATAATCATGAAATATGGTGAAAAGAGGTTAAAAGTGACAATAATGGTGAACATATGTGACATTAGGTGTAAAAGTGTTGGTTTATAAGCACTGAACATGTCTGGAAAGTGGAAAAATGTGCTGAAAATACATTAAAATGTGATGTAGAAATGCCAGAAATGGGAGAAATGTAGCAAAAAGACATTAAAAGGAGCAAAAATATGGCAAGAAAAAGTGATGAAAATAAGTTCAAATATGTCAAGTTTGGTATAGTTGTAGAAAAATGGTAAAAATAAGCAAAAATTGGTTCTTAGTTTCTTGAAAGCATCTGGGGACCCTCTTTCAGTGTCTCACGACCCCAAATGGGGTGCTGATCCCAAGGTTGACAACCCCTGAATTAATCGAGTTTCATTAAGTGTAATAATAATAATAATAATAATCCATACTGCCATTTGATTGGCTGACAGCATTAATGAGCCGTCAGACAGGTGTGTGTGTGTGTGTGTGTGTGTGTGTGTGTGTGTGTGTGTGTGTGTGTGTGTGTGTGTGTGTGTGCGCGCGCCAACTCAAAGCAGATGTTTTGATGTTTCACAACATCTGTCTCGTGACGTCACGTGGGGGGCTCCGTTAAATAGAGCGGAGGCCACAGTGTTACCTCACACCGAAGTAACGCTGTGAGCAGAGCAGAGCCTTCATCATCATCATCATCATCATCATCATCATCATCATCATCATCACCAGGATGGACGCAGCTTACAGGAGAGTGAACGGAACCCACGGAACGGACGGAGAGCAGCAGAATTCTGGGGTAACGACCCCATGTTCATCAGACACTGGTTTATCACATGTTTACAGCTTTCATTTAGAATTACATTTAAAAAAAAAAAAAATTATTTCTGACAAAAACAGTTTTGTCTGATATTTTTTTTTATCCTTTTATGTCTGTAGCTTTAGAACAAACTATTAACATGTTATATTATCATGTTCATCTGTTACTTTATGGCTTTCATAATAATATGAATGCATCAAATGTATAAAGCGATTTTTTAGAACTCAAAGCAGTTTTACATAAAAGACAAATGAAGAAAAGAAATAATTAAATAACAACAAAAAATTAAAGGTTTAAGGAAAAACTATTCTCCTTTACATTCATCAGCGTTTTTGCTTCATTTACAAATAAATATAAACTTTTAAAGCATTTTTCACTTAAAAATGAAGTTTAAACAGCAAACCTCTGTGTACTGATCATTTCAGCTTTTTAAACAATTACAATCCTTGTTTTTAACTTTTGTAACCATGTGTTTTTCCTAAAGTCGACAAACTTCATTCCCAACCCTGGTTATCAGCTTTTATTTTGAAAATACAAATCACAGTAGCAGGATTATTTTCATCTGCTGACCAATGCATCACAAGTTTTCTGATCTTTCCTTCAAAATGTGAGCAGTCAGCAAGTTTTCTATGTTTATGATTTATTACCAATTGAGAAACTTTTATTTGAACACTTTTGATTTAGCTTTTCGTTCTTTTTTTGCTGCAGAAATCCTTCGTCTGCTGCAGCTTTTTATGCTTTTCCTCCTTAAAATTAAAAAAAACATCAGTTTCTAGTGTTTTTCCTTCAAAGTTAAGAGTAACGACAAACTGTATTTATGATCACATAAAGCTTTGTTTGCACATTAAGTAATTATTATTTCATCTTCAAACAAAGGCATCAACTTTTAATTTATTCCAACAAAGTTAAGAAAAAAAAGACCCCTTAATTGAAGCCTTTAAGACAAAAATATTTCCACATTTCTTATATTTTCTGCTCTCTGTGGGAAAAAAACACATTATTGTTTGATAATCTTTATTTTCTGAGCTGACTGATTAAAAAATACTGTTTTTTTATTTTATTTCCGCGCCTTTTTCAGGTGTTTGACGTGTAAGTAAAAGGTGCGACTGCAGGGATTTGAGCTCTTTTTGCTCCAATGGAAGCTTCTAGAATGAATGCTGTTGTACAAAGAAAAGCTGACACTAAAAAGCAGAAACTGCCTCAGGCTTCGCTGATTATTCCCACATTACGGTTACAAAACAGACGCTGCGTTGCCAGGTTGGGAGGGAGCAGTATCTGGCAACGCAGCCATGACATCGACCTCTATGAGTTTAATGCAGAACAGTATGATTATATAAATGTTTCATATTTTTAAATATGTATTTAACTATTTATTATCGTATTTATCTATAAGAATTATATTTAGTGGTAAGACTTGATTTAAAAAAAAAATTGAATTAATTAGAGACTTTGTAATTAATTAATCTAAATTAATCTCATAACAATATTTGAACATTTTTCTAATTTAAATGTTGGTCTTTGACTGAATCAATGAAAACAATAAATGAGCTTAAACAACAAACTTAAATTCAACTATATTCACGCTTTTCATATTTATTTATATTTCTGAAAAGCAGTCGTCTGAATAAGTGGAACTGTAGCATATTATTTAAAAAAAAAAAGACGACAAAGAACTTGCTGGAATTAATACGCGGAAGTCGAGGAAACATCAAAGCGACTAGCAGATGCCTCTGAAGAAGACTGGCAGTTGACAGGCGAAACATGTCAGAAATCAAAGTAAATTTCCTGAAAAACAGTTGTTTGACAAATTAACATTAACATAAACATTAACTTAATTTTCCATTTTTTAAATTTAATTTACTGGTGGGAAAATGACTTTGTAAATAATTAATTAATCTAAATTAATGGTCTTTCAATATTTGACACAAGAAGCAATGTAATTAATAAATTATTCACAATTAACGTGATACAGTCCCAGCCCTAATTATATTATTGAATACTAAAATAAAGCGTATCGCTACAGTGCGAATTAGCAATAGATAGAATTAAATCGAGGGCCAAATGTGGCCCCCGGGCCACCAGTTGCTTATATTTGCAGTAAAACATTTGAGGGTTCACAGTTTGTTCCACATTTGTGTTGAGATTCTGTCCCTGGGTTGGATTTCACAGTGTGTGTGTGTGTGTGTGTGTGTGTGTGTCACAGAGTAAGAGGAGAGGATCCATGTATCTGGAGGAGGAAACGGATCAGAAGTCTGAGGTCATTTCCTTCATCTTTTCCCTGAAGGAGGAAGTGGGAGCTCTGGCCAAAGCTCTGAGGCTTTTTGAGGTAAACAAGTTCTGATGAACTACGTCCAGACCTGCGTAACGTCTCCACGCCAAATAGAACGTACCACGTTCCCGAGAATTCAGTCAAATGACTCGGTTCCACCGAATGAAAAAAGGTCTCAGAGAGATTGTTGACATCTGCTCATAGAACAGCAAGGTCAAATTACAGCCCGATGCATTAACGGAGAAGTAGTTAAAATGGGACCCCCGGGGGACCCCATCGCCCCTGTGGCACATACGGAGTAATGGGCCGCATTCATATATTGGTATGTGTCAATGATTCGGTTCCACCAACTGTCGCAATATTTGAGTCACAAATAAATGAGAAAACAACTTTAATAGAAATTGTCGAAAAAAGGGGGGTGGGCCCCCTGGGCCCCATTTCAAAAAAAGGGCTCTGAGCATCTAATCATATTTATTCATATACTATATATATACAAACTGCATTTTGATCTAACGAGAACTAACGGAGGAGTCGTCATTTGAAAAATGGGGCCCCCGTGAACCCCCTGGGGCCCCCGTAACAAGTACAGGTTAATGGGCCCCTCGATGTATACACATCTATAGATTATAGCTCCCAAATTTCAGCCTGATCTGTTCAGAGTAGCAGCGATTTTAACTAGTGTACACAACAACAACAACAACAACAACAACAACAACAACAACAACAACAACAAAGTGAGGGCATTTTGAGTCCGGTAGCCCGATGTCACGTACTGAGTTTATAACTCGAACCCAATCTAATAAACAATTAAAACACGTGTCCGTTCACTGTGAAAACAATTTTTTATTTTTTTTTTTGCAAAAATTAATTTTCCGGTAGTGTGCATAGGCGCGCATGTATACTGTATATATGCACATGTACAATCTCAGTACGATGCAAACTCAGTATATGACACCAGATTTATCATAAAAAAATTCACATGCATCTCTAGTTCTTAGTAAACAATTCCAGACATTATTCACCAAATATTTCAATAAAAAAAAAAAGATTTGAAGCTATTTTTCAGGCCTAAAGCTGTAAATGTTACTGTTCTCAGCATTTAAACCAAAACACACACACACACACACACACACACACACACACACACACACACACACACACACACACACACACACACACACACACACACACACACACACACACACACACACACACACACACACACACACACACAATCCTCTATGAAGAGCAAATCATTGCATTAAAGCAGCAGATCACTCTTTAAATGGTTTTATTTTCTTAAAAATTTGAAAAAAAAAGGAATTAAATTTATTTTTTTAAATCCATAATTAAATGAAATTATGTGTTGACAAGTTAATAAACAGGAGAATAAAACAGGAGGTAGAATTACATTTTTGTGACAGATACAATGTTTTTCACTTAACTTTTAATTCAAAAAGAAAAAAAAAACTCACTAATTTTTAATCAAACTCTCCACTCCATACATTTTTAAATATTGTATTTCAGTGTTTTTATAAATGTAAAAAAACATTTTGTTCACCAAAAATAAAGTTTAGTTTTTCTCTAATATTGAGTAGTGTTGTGGTGGTCAAGACCGGTCTTGGTCTCGAGACCGGTCTCGAGACCAAATTTTAAAGGTCTTGGTCTTGTCTCGGTCTCTGAAGCATTTTGACTCGGTCTTGTCTTGGACTCGGGCTGCCCGGACTCGGGATTTTCCGTCAAGACCGTTCGAGACCAGCACTAATTCCTGCTATTTTTAAACATTTTTATAATGTGATAATAACACGGAGAAGAACGGGATAAAACAATCCTTTATTCATTAATTAATCCACCCCGTATAATGACCGCAACCTTCCTTAATGTGACTGTGTGTGTGTGTGTGTGTGTGTGTGTGTGTGTGTGTGTGTGTGTGTGTGTGTGTGTGTGTGTGTGTGTGTGTGTGTGTGTGTGTGTGTGTGTGTGTGTGTGTGTGGCTGCGGTGTCAGTTTGGACCGCGGAGCGCAAGGGAGATATGAACTAATCACCGGTAAAAATCCCAGTAAAACTCCTGAAAACAATCACCAGTAATAAATATTATCTCCCTGGTAAAGACAGTAGCTCTAATAACTGGTAAAATGATAAACTGATGATATTACAGCCTGTGAAGGATGGATAGGTGACGCACTTACTCTGCTTCTGGGTCCTAGTGCCAGCCGAGCGGTGAAGCCTGTTCCGTTTACCGTGTTTACTGAGGTCCGTGTGTGTTTAATAACTCCGTGTGTGTTTAATAAGTCCTTGTGTGTCCGTGTGAAAGTCTGCATGTTTATGCATCTGTCCATCCACTCTTTTCATTATATCCATGTCTTTTAAGGCTTTATTACATAATATCGGCTGTAGTCCGGGCCGCCGCCATCTTGGATTATGTCGTCACCAGCGCGTCATCGCCGCGCATCACAGAATGAGTCAAATAACTGTAAAGAGGTCTTATATTAGTCTATTATCTTTTAAAGTGGTGTTATTTTTTTGTGTCTTTAGACTCCAATTACATGTATGTATACAATATGTTCCCCACAATATAAACAGGTTCACAATATAATTAATTTTTATAGTTTCTGTTTCCAGAATAATAATAATAATTCTCAACAAGAACAATTGATTAATTTGTCACATGACTGTTCCAGGGTTTGTTTGTTTTATTTAGTTTCACATCTACCTGTAGCTCTATGTTTTTTTACACTGATGACAACTTGTTTGTAGTTTTATTTCAGAAAGTTTCACTTTTACAGTTACAGTTGGAAACCTTTGTTAATTGAATATCCTAGTTACATTACAGCAACCAAATTAAACTATATCAACTAAGTGAATTAATAAAAATAACCTGTGTAAAGGCTTTTTCAAACTAAAAAAATATCTTGTGAAATCTGTGACCTGTTAAACCTGAACAACTGAAAGAATCAGAATCAAGAATCATTATTTCTTGGCAGAAATGCTTTTAAACACTTGCTGTACATTCAGCTGACATAAAAATCTTGTTTTCAAATATGTAGAATAATTGTGAATTTATCAGTAGCAGTAGTAGTTTTAATATTTTAGTTAATTTTTTGCAGGCACCTTTTTTGTCCGTCAAATGTATTTAAAATAAACTAAAATTAAAGAGAGAATGTTATTTAACTGTTGAACCTTGTCATAATTTTATTTATTTATATATTTTTTTAAATTGAAAAAAAAATGTTTATGGTCTTGGTCTTGGTCTTGGTCTCGGCTTGTCTCGGTCTTGGTCTTGACTCGGTCTCGGCTCCCGAAAGTCTTGGTCTTGTCTTGGTCTCGGTGCATTCTGGTCTCGGGCAAGTCTTGGTCTCGGATAGTGCGGTCTTGAACACAACACTAATATTGAGTCTTTGAAAGTCTTGATTTTCAATTTAATGACAAAATTATTAGTTTTTCTGATCCACAGTTAACTTTAATGTGTATATATATATATATATATATATATATATATATATATATATATATATATATATATATGTTTCTGTTTGAGTCCTTCTCTGAGTCCCAGCTGTGTTTATCCACATCGTTTGGCAGTAAAAAGTAAAGATCCGCCCCCACCGCTGACCCTCAGAGGGGGCGGAGCTAAACAAACGTTTATCTGTGTGTGTTTGTGTGTCAGAGCTGTGGTCTACTGACCCAGCGACGCCTCCTGATGCATCATGGGAACTCACAAACACAACTAAGCAATTAAATACACAATATTGAGTTTTTGTGTAACTCAAATTTGAGTTATTTTTCATTTTTAAAGAATTGAAAATGGTGTTTTATACGTTTATGTTTTTGTCTAATCTTTTTTATATTTACTTTATTATACAGTTACTGTTCAACACTTGTTTTTTTAACTCCAATCAATAAAAGATACATTAAACTATTATTAGCTCACGTCATTGATCTCTGATCAGATTTTATGTTTTCAGTGAAAATAAACCTACGATACGAACAAATATGACATAATAATATAATAAACATAATAAATGCACTGATACTGTCTTATCAGTGCAATGACAATAAATATTCTATATAATTTACATAATAATAAATGTGATAATTTGTCCCACCATGTCCTTCTGTTGCTCACATACCGGGGAGACTCTTAGGGTTACCATGGCAACTGGTTATCATCATAGCAACAAGCCACTTTAGCAATGCATCACCCTAGTGACAATTCACTGTAACAACAGTTTACCACAGTGACGACCTACCACAGCAACTGATTAGCGCAGCAACAAGCCCATGCAGCAACGCATCTCTCTAGCAACAAGCCCATGCAGCAACGCATCTCTCTAGCAACAAGCCCATGCAGCAACAAGCCACTGTAGCTACAGGTTACCAGAGTGATGATCCACCACAGGAACTGATTACTGTAACAACAAGCCATGTTGCTATGGCATCATTCTAGTACCTCCATTATTGGCCTGCAGTGAGAGCAGCCGTACGTGGCCCAATTTAGCCTGTACATAAAGCCAGGATTGCTCCACTGTCTGGGTGACGTCAAGGCTTGGTTAGCCCAGAATTTTTTAAAACTGAATGAGGGAAAAACAGAAATAATGGCATTTGGATGTACCCTCACAGACTTGGGATCACTCCAAAAGTATTTGCATCCCAAAGTCACCAGCCTTGGCGTCACCATAGACAGTGATTTTAAATTTGATAAACAGATCAATGGCGTCTTAAAATCGGGTTTTTATCATCTTCGTCTTTTATCCAAAGTTAAGCCTTTTTTATCATTTAATCTTTTTGAACAAGTCGTGCACGCTTTTATTTCAAGCCGTCTGGACTACTGCAACGCACTTTACTCGGGCATCAGCCAAAAGGCACTTTACCGCTTGCAGTTAGTCCAGAACGCAGCGGCACGACTTTTAACAGGGACCAAAAAGCGTGAACACATCACCCCAATCCTTGCTTCTTTGCATTGGCTCCCTGTTAAATTTAGAATTGATTTTAAAATTTTATTGTTTGTTTTTAAAGCTTGGAATGGACTGGCCCCTCAGTATATCACAGACCTCATCCAAATTTACCGACCCCAGCGCGCTTTGAGGTCTGAGGGCCAGCTCCAGCTCGTGGTTCCGAAGGCGAACCGTAAAACTAAAGGGGACAGAGCGTTTTCCGTTGTCGGCCCTAAGCTGTGGAACGCTCTGCCCCTCCACATCCGTACGGCCCCCACTGTGGAGTGTTTTAAATCTCGTCTCAAAACTCACTTTTATTCTCTGGCTTTTAGCACCGCGTAAGTTGTGTGGTCCTCTGTGTCTTTTATTTTATGTTATTGAGTTTTATTCTTATTTATAGTTTTTAATGTGTTTTTATTTATATTTATTCTTTTAAACTGTTTTATTTTTATTTATTGTTTTATACTCATTTAGTGGGAGAGCTCATTTGTAATGTTTTGGTTTTATTGTTGTGGTCGCATGTTCAGCACTTTGGAAACGTTTTGTTGTTTAAATGTGCTATATAAATAAAGTGGATTGGATTGATTAATCCTGTTTTGTGGAACAGGGCCCTGATGTTAGATGTTAGCGACTTCATCCTTTTCATCTTTTTGCTTCTCGTTCACGGCCAATCAAGGCGTTTAATCCCTGCGGCGTGTTCTGGATCTACATTCCTGGAATTCCTCATCCACACATGGCAACCCATACAGCGTCCAAAGGAATCCTGGTTTCACCTCCAACACTCACATGTTAACCAATCACATCGTTTTATATAAGATGAATTTACTGATGTCTGTAGGAAGTCGTAGAACTTCAGGAAACGTTAGAAAGTCGCTGTATTGGTTTTTACTGGTTTGTTTAGTTTGTTGTGTAAACGTTAGGTTTGTTCATTATTGATCATTAGCCATAGAACGTCAGAGGAAAGGCTGTCAGACTATTTGGTTTTATTCAACGTGTTTTGTTGGTAACTTGGACATTATTGATCATATGGAGGCCTAAAACCTACCATATATTAATAATTCATCATAATTCTAACATTTGGTGACATCTGATTCATGGAGGCCAACATTTCAACTTTTTGAATTGTTAAAATGTTGATTATTTAGCATTATTGATCATGCTAAATTGTGTTATTGATCGTGATAAATCAGATCAGACTTCTCATTCTTTTTTTTTTCACCCTCTCCTCCTATCAGCTGGAAACACCTGCAATGAACCAATCAGCTGATCCGCCCCGTGAGCCTCCCTCTGAGGCCCCGCCCCCTTTTCCCTACAGCTTTTCCTATAACTTCTTTGAAGTTTGCAGTGTGCAGACAGAGTGATCATGCTCTGATGGGTTAAAGGGCTGATCACATGATCCAGCACGAGTGGCGCCGTACGCTAGCCTGGGGTAACACGTCAAGCTAATCCCAGACGACGTCAAGTTAATCCCAGACAATGTCAGGCTAATCCCAGACGGGTGAAGATCAGAAAATCTCACAAGATGAATTTTAAACCAAAAAACGACTCTGCAAACGTTCATTGCACTGATATCATATTTAAGAATAAATAAACGATAGAAAGTTGTCGTAAACCTACAGCAGCAGAATTTAGAAAATACAACCAAACTTCATAGAGTTTCTGCTACGATGTTTTCATGTTATTCACTCTTTGTTTCTCATCTTCGGTTCTTAAATTTAGCGTGAGGAGGTTTTGGAAAAAACAAACTGTTGAAGCATTGCTGCGTTGCTGTGTTGCTGCGTTGCTGTGTTGCTGCGTTGCTGTGTTGCTGCGTTGCTGTGTTGCTGCGTTGCTGTGTTGCTGGGTGTTACAGCTTCTCAACTTCAAAGATAATTCTCAGGTGTTGGACTAAAGTCTGATCCAATGGCCACAGAATAGACTAAAGCAAACAATGTGTCCTGAACCCCTTCAGACATTTAACCTGAAGCCATGTACCTCCTACTCCTGCACACTTTAAAAACATCATAATGTAATGCTAAACAATGTAGCGCTACAGGGAAAATGCTCTCTTTTTGTTGCAATTGTGTGTTTGGGTCATTTTGGGTATTTTGTTGTTAGTCCATTTTAGAAACTTTTAAGTATTTGTGATTATTTTGTGTATTTTTGGAGTTTGTTTTGCCATTTTGTGTATTTGTTGTTATTGTTTTGTTTTCGTAGTATTTTTTGTGGTTACATTTTTTGTTATTTTGTGCATTTTTTGGAGTCATTGTGTATTTGTTGTTATTTTATGTATTTTTGCCGTTTTGTATATACGTATATGATTTGTATTTTTGTTGTAAATTGGTCTTTTCATAGTTACTTGTGTATTTTTATGATATTTTGTGTATTTCTTTGCAGTCATCTTGTATTTATTTTGTGTATTTTTATTATTCCTTCATTGCTTGTGTGTTTGTTTTTTGTCATGTTGTGCCCAAAAACACATTTTAATGCGTTACCTCACTATAGACTCTCTATGGTGAGATAACGGAAGCGGAAATACATAGTGTAATCCTGACGTGACGATGACATGATACGAGAAAGCTGATTGGTTGAACTCTCCAAAATGGCCACGCCCACATATGAAGGAATATTACATGTTTGAGGCTAAACGTTGATATAAATGAATCTAATGAAGACATTTCTCATCCATCTACGCTCTGGATGTTCCGGAACATTCCACCTGTAATAAACTGGTTAAATTGGATGTAAATCTTTCATGTTATTGAAGCCGTTTTCTTTACGTTTGTACTTTTTTTAAACACATTGTTAATCAGTGAAGTAAACACGGTGAGTCAGCACTTTCTAACCACTGATAGAAGTCAGGGCCGTGTGTTTGTCGTTTTGTGTTACGTGAACAATGGGATCCAGATGGGCGCCGCCCTCCTCTGGCTCTGGCCAATAGGAAACGTCCTCCCTCTGCCGCCCCAAACATCCCATAAACACAAACACATTGGGGCCTCTCAGCACCAGCACACGCTCTGTTTGCTCACATCAGGTTCAAGGCAAAGAACGCTCGGTCACACCGGCCTCCACTTAGCGTCACAGCAGTGTTAGCGTGATAGCAGTGTTAGCGTCACGCCCTCTAGTGGCACACAGAGGGTAACATCCATTTATTCAGAGTTAAATCAGTGTTCAACACCCTTTTCTCTGTAACTAACATTATACTAGACATAGGAAACATGTGGCCCTCAGGCTATTTTAGCACAGCCCCCAAAGTAAACCCACATGTCCCCAGGAAAAAAAAGACAAAATTACACAAGAAAAATACTGAGTAGTTTTAAAAAAACTACAAAAAAACAGGTAAAATATACAAAAGAAAAATGACTCATAATAAAACACAAAATAAACAAATACACAAAATGACTCAAAAAATATAACAAAATTACACAACATACAAAAATACATAAAATCACTCCAAAAAATGACAAAAATACACAAAATGACTCATAACACACAACACAAAAAATAGACAGAATGACTCAAACAAAAATACACAAAAACTACTCCTGACACAAATCAACACAAACACACAAAGCATTTGTTGTTTCCTGTGTTAAAGCTCTGATTGGTTTTTATTCTAATGCTGACATGAATGTTGATCATGTGACCCTCAGGTGTTGTGTGCATATATCTACTGTATGTGATATATATCTATGGTAGAAGCTCTCTGGTCTCACCACACATCTTGTGTTCCTCAGGACAAAGGCATCAACCTGATGCACATCGAGTCTCGTCCGTCGCGTATGAACAAAGACCAGTACGAGTTCTTCATCAGCCTGGACTCCAGCGCCTCACAGGTTCTGGACGACGTCATCGACGGCCTGCGCACGCAGATCAGCGGCCACGTGCACGAGCTGACGCGCAGCAAAGAGAAGAACACAGGTGAGCCAGAGCATTAAACACGCCAGTAAGAAAAAATAACAAGACATCAGACAAATATTCACCCAAACATTCTCTATGTGTTGCATATTGTTCAATCAGATTATTTTGATGAGCAGAAGCTAGCTGCTGCGTGCAACATTTTTAAAGCAAAGGTCAAAAGGTGGTGAAATGTGATTTTAAAAACCACTGAAATTGGTTAAAAGTTGCAAATTAGAGTGAAAGGGTTCAAAGTATTGGAACAGCAAATAATGGGTGAGACAAATGGTGACTGTGGTTAAATTGGTAAAAACAATCATGAAATATGGTGAAAAGAGGTTAAAAATTACAATAATAGATCAACTACTGTCTGCACACACAATCAAAAGACGAAGGGAGGCTGGCCCCACTGACTGTTCGTTGATTTTTGCGACAGCGCTGCAGGGCTTGTGGCCACTAGGGGCGCTTGACGTGAAAGTTACAGGTCTAGCGCCCCTAGTGGACAAAAGTTACACAATGTTACTTTAAATAATGAGGCATTATGGGAAGTTGCATTTACGAGTTACTAGTTTTGGGGTTATTTACACACAAGTTTCACCTTTGACCTCAGTCGTTAGCAGTGTTGGTGTTTGTTTTTTAATTATTTTTTGCAGCATTTAGAATTTTGCTCTTAGGTGAACAATTAAAGTCAATGCAAAAATGTATGTTTTTAACTAGGGATGTAATGATTCACTCAACTCCTGATACAATTAGATTCACAATACTGGGTTCACGCTACAATTCTCTCAGTATTTATTTTACAAAATGGGACTGTAGACAAATGATGACTAAAAATATTCCTTTATTTTTTTTGAGTACAAAACTATAAAAAACTATACTGTTCCTTTTATTTTTCATTGTCAAAAGAATCCCTTGATAAACTATTCAAAACAATGCAATTTAACTAAAAATAAATCTTGAATGAAATAAATAAAGGAATAAAACAAATGAAGAAGAAGCCTATTAATTTAAATTCCGATTCCATAGTAAACAATGCAAAACTGCATAATAGTGCTTTTTCTTTTTAAAAGTGCAACTGAAAATGTATTTTGTGCCTTAACATTTGGACTTTAAAAAAAAAAAAAACAGTCTGCACTGTATTTACGTCAGATATTTGTTTGGACCAGCAGAGGGCGCTGGTAACCCAGTGGTCGGTTGGCATCCAGATATTCTTGCGGTGACGAAGAGATGTTATGCTAGCAGACAGAGCTAATAGAAAAACGTGACTTTTACAGATATTCACGTAATATTACAGATATTCTTTCGGTGCTAAAGGGGTAAGGAATCATTTATGAACATGTTAAAGAGTAGAAGGTGGCAAGAAAGAAAGTAGTAGCTGATTCCGCCCGTCGCCTACACTTTTAGACGAGAAGGATGAATATATAGCGCCCTCTGCTGTTTAAAAAAAGTACTGCGATTAAATTTTCAGAGCATCAATGTGAACCGTGATACCTATGAATCGATTTTTAACTTCCTTACGATTAATCGTTACATCTCTAATGTATACATAAAAAAATATTATGACATCAGAATATAAAATTACTAATTATCTTAAATGGTTTCTAAGAAAAGACTTCTGGATAGCGCTGAATGCTGTTTAAAAAAGTACTGCGATTCAATTTTCACAGTATCGATGCAAACCCTGATACCTATGAATCGATTTTTAACTGCTTTACCATTAATCGTTACATCCCTATTTTTAACTTATGGAGACAATAAATCATTGTTAAAAACAAATGAGCAACAGTTTGAATTTCTGTCTTAATAACTGAATTGTTGCCAGTTGTTTAAAATCTGCGTTTAAACGCTAACAGCTGCTGACCTGCTCACAGAGCAAACAATAAAACCTCACGACTGGGAGTCCAACTAACAACCCTGGACATGCAAATGTAAAATGAATGCTTTGATAATATAATATAGTAATTAGAATACCTTCAAAATAAAAGCTGACATCAAAGTGTTGCTCACCTGATCATCGGTCCAGCCTCTGAATCGTTCGAGGGTTAAAACTTGATGTTCACCTCAGAGATCTGATGGAAGACATTTGATCAGGTTTATGATTGATGATTGTGATCAACTGATCAGCTCAGAGAGGAGGAAATACCGTTTTTATAATTACACTGAACAGAAAAGACGAGAACGTCAGGTGAGGGCTTTAGCTACGATATATAACATTACATTAAATATGTTACATATATATATATATAATTAGGTTTGAGGGACCTCCCCATCTTTGTAAACATGTGCTAGCAGCCCCATCTCATGGGTAAAAATGTCAATTACGGACAGACTGAAACACCTGAAACAAACTCACTCAGTGCCAATGACGCGATAACTCGTCATTTGAGTTTTTTCACAGATTACTAGAAAACACCCTGGAGGAGGTCCCTCATCAATATCTAAGATGTAATGTGATGTAGTGACCAACTGTGCCCTGAAGGTGGCAGCAGCGCACCTTTAGATGAGAGATTAGCCACTGATGCTAACATTAGCTAAGGAGGAAGAAGCAGGAAGAGTGAGATTATGGCGCTATGAAGTGATATTGTGATGTATCCAGTAGCTCACAGCTCCACATACTAACACACAACATGTGGACCTGAGTGGATTATTGATAATGTTGTGATTGTGAGATAAAACCATCAACTAACCGAGCAAAACGGGTCATCACTGTGTGTAGAGAGGAAGAGGAAGTTACGTCTGTGTGATTGACGGGGGGGCGGAGATACACGATACAGTTAGCAAAACATTATATTGTGAGCCAGATAGCAAAATAATAATAATTTTGCCAAAGCCTTGTCTCATTGTTATTATTATTATTATTATTTAGAAGGAAACCAATGTTCAGATGTTATAGTTTTCAATAAAGCAAAAAAAACAAAAAATAAATAAAATTCTTCAAAATCAATGACAGATTTATTTTTTTTTTTTAGAAAAAGCCTGTTTTCTCAGCTTTTTGCTCTGAAACTGGTGATTTGTGTAAAACTTGCTCTACAACAAAAAATACAGAAAATGACTTTAAAAATACACAAAATGACTCCTAACAAATAAAACGACAACAAAAACACATAAGACGACTTTAAAAAGACACAAAACAACAATAATGAAACAACGTCAGATTGGTCATTATTCTAAACGCTGGCGTGAATGTTGATCATGTGACCTTGGTTGTGTTTCAGTGCCGTGGTTTCCTAACGACATCCAGGACTTGGATCGTTTCGCCAACCAGATCCTGAGTTACGGCTCAGAGCTGGACGCAGACCACCCGGTGAGAACATGTTAGAATATAATAAATAAATAATAAACATGTTGGACTGAACGTGGTCCCACAGTGGAATCATATGGTTCTCAAACTGGGGTTTGAGAGCTGTAGCTTGGGGTCCATTAAATAATTAAAATATTTATATTATTCATGTTCTTTCAAATAAATGTGCAATTTGTTTTGTTGGTAATACATTAAACACATTTAATGTGCTATATGAGACTAGAACAGGTACTTCAGGACAGGGGTTCTCAACCTTGGGGTCAGGACCCCATTTGGTGTCGCAAGACACTGGGAGGGGGTCGCCACATGCCTTCAAGAAACTAACAATATTTTTTGAACAATTTGAGCCCATTTTTGATTATTTTTACCCTTTTCCTGCAGCTCCACCAAACTCACCATATTTTAATCTATTGTCATCATTTTTTCTTGCTATATTTTTCTTTATTTTACTGTATTTTTACTCCCATTTCTGACACTCCTCCATCACATTTCAATGACTTTTGTGTGTGTGTGTGTATGTGTGTGTGTGTGTGTGTGTGTGTGTGTGTGTGTGTGTGTGTGTGTGTGTCTGAGATGAAACGCTCTCACTCTTTTCTAATGCTAAATACTGATGTCACTGCTTTGATTGAGTTTCAGTAATTACAGATAATTGGGCTTAAAGGGCCGACGCGTCGTCTGCACAACTTTACAAAAGCTTCACTTGAATATGGATTTATTTTATACTTTTGCTACAAAGACGCTGAGCCTCAGAATCATAAATCTGTGATTTAAGCCTCAGATGCTCGTATGACACGTGTGTGTGTGTGTGTGTGTGTGTGTGTGTGTGTGTGTGTGTGTGTGTGTGTGTGTGCGCGTGTGTAACAACAAAGAGTCTTTGTATTTTTGCTGTCATTTTTACTCTTATTTTGTTTGTTTTTGTATTGTTTTGAGTGTTTTTATCTTTTTGGACATTTTTTTTTCTTATTTTGTATGTTTTTATCATGTTTTGTGTATTTTTATTGTCATTTTGTATTATTTTTTTTATGTAGTTTTGTCTTTTTTGTTATCATTGTGTGTACTTTACTCTCATTTGTGTATTTTTGTTTTGTATATTTTTCTCTTGTTTTGTATGTTTTTATGTCGTTTGTATTTTATACTGTATTTTGGTGTATGTCTCTTATTTTGTATGTTTTTGTGAAGTTTTGTGTATTTTTTTGTCAGTTTGCATATTTTTCTCTTATTTTGTATGTTTTCATGGTGTTTTGTGTATTTTTGTTGTCATTTTGTATATTTTTCTCTTATTTTGTATGTTTTCATGGTCTTGTGTGTATTTTTGTTGTCATTTTGAATATTTTTCTCTTATTTTGTATGTTTTCATGGTCTTTTGTGTATTTTTGTTGTCATTTTGTATATTTTTCTCTTATTTTGTATGTTTTCATGGTGTTTTGTGTATTTTTGTTGTCATTTTGCATATTTTTCTCTTATTTTGTAAGTTTTTAATGATGTTTTGTGAATTTTTGTTGTCATTTCTTGTCTTTTTCATATTTTGTATTGTATGTTTATGAAGTTTGCTTTTTGTTTTCATTTTCTATGTTTTTGTTGTCGTTTTGTGTGTTTTGGGGCTCATGTGGCCCCCCCAGGCAGCCAGTACTCAGTTTCGATTTACTAGACTTTACCAGTGAAACAAAACATGTCACTCGTACAAGTAGACTTATAAATGTTTACTACTAGTAAGCCTTATATGCTAATAATAAAATAGCTTTTCAAAAATATTCTAACCAATCAGGGGGCTGGATTTGGTTCTAATCCCTCCTACTTCACTTCTATGAGGTCTACTAGTACTACTAGTGAATCTTTTGGCTTTACTAGTAGAACTAGTGAGATATTTTGAGTGTACTAGTAGTAGTAGTAAACAATAAATGTGTTTTATAGTCGTTATAAAACTAGTGCTACTAGCAACACAAAGGTATTTCACATGTGACTACGAGTACTAGCTAAACTATGGTTGATATCATGTATGTTTTCAGGGCTTCACAGATCCCGTGTACCGAAGTCGCCGGAAGGAGTTTGCCGACATCGCCTACAACTACAGACAGTACGTGCTTTCTTCACTAATTGTCTTTATGCATAAAACACGTGTCTCGGGTCTTCTTTGAAAACAAGTGCTGGATAATTACTGGCAGGCAGTAGAGAGGACGACTCAGTAGGTCCTCGCTGAACTCTAAACGAAGGCTGCGTTCCAATATTCCGTCCTATCTCCTTTCCTATCCACTTTTCCTTAACCCTGTGGACAACATCACAGGGTTAAGGAAAGGTGTTAGGAGACTTCCTAAAGAACTTCTTGGTGCGACGGTGGCTTAGGTGGTAGAGGAGTCGTCCTCTGATTGAGAGGTTGAGGGTTTGATCCCGATCTATGTGTTGGGCACTGAAAATGTGAGTGTGAATGAGCTGATATGTAAAGCACCTTGTGACCTCTGTCTGTAAAAGGTGCTCTAGAAATTAACTTACTTACTTCCACTAGGTGACATAATAATACGGCTGTGATAAAGGTTAGTGACGTCTGCCGTGGTGAAAAAACTATACTTTTCCTAAAATGGACTAAAAGCTCATTTCTAACACTTTCCACTGATATAATTTAATAAATCACAAGGTTTGAATGTAGATCAAAGGAACAAAGGTGAAACTAAAAGAACGTCACATTGAGAATGGTTGCTCACACTCACCTTCCACTCACTAATCAACATTAATCCAAAGTTACATTTAAGCCAGATTTAGGCCTACATAATGTTGTAGACATACACATGTACAACCACACAAAGCATTCCTCGGTGAATGAAATATGTTGAATAAAATACAATGTGGCTAAAATGTCTTTGATCCATTTTTTTTGAACCACAGAGTATCTGATTTATGTCAGTTATAATCTGGTAATATGGGTTACATATAATATTATATGGGTTTTAGATTATTTAAAGTTGATCTGTGTCCCTTTTCAACCAGTTTCCGTGAACACTCTGATGAGTGAGTACCTTTGATTGTTGTTGCCGCAAAGAATTGTGGGTCATCATTATGTGGTCTCCTTTAGTAAAGGATGCATCAGTGTTTCCTAGGCTAAAGGAGGTTATAAAGGAAGCATTAAGCATCCTTTCCTTAGCTTTTTGAGAATTGGAACACTCCTTATCATGGCCGCCACTTAAACACTTCTGGGGGTCAAAGTGGATAGGAAAGGAGATAGGAGGGAATCTTCAGAACTAGTAGCTCTATAATCATCTTCCCTTGAGATGCGTGTGCAAATCACTGGAGGAATTGTTGACGTTGACGTTGGTTTGTTGTGATGAATGTTCCCAGCGGTCAGGTCATTCCAAAGGTGGAGTACACAGATGTGGAGAAGGCCACGTGGGGCACGGTGTTCACGGAGCTGAAGACTCTGTATCCGACTCACGCCTGCCGCGAACACAACCGCGTCTTCCCGCTGTTGGAGAAATACTGCGGCTACCGGCAGGACAACATCCCTCAGCTGGAGGACGTGTCCCGCTTCCTGCAGTGTGAGTCCCTGAGGCTCTGAGGAGCATCCGCTCTACTCCGGGACTCTCGCTCACTCTTTCTTCTATGCAGCGTGCACAGGTTTCAGGCTCCGCCCAGTCGCCGGCCTGCTTTCGTCCAGAGACTTCCTGGCAGGACTCGCCTTCCGTGTCTTCCACTCCACACAGTACATCCGGCACAGCTCCAAACCCACGTACACACCCGAGCCGTAAGTATGCGATCCATAATTGTTTATGTACAAAATCCAAACCAACATGTTGACTAATGTCTTTATTTGGTGGCAATAATTAAAAGTTAGTTTTGTTGTAATTACTGCTTGTGTCGCTGAAGACAATGACGAGAAATGCAAGAAGGCCACTTTGTTGTATTCATCATTTTTTGTCTGTAACTTTGACGACACTCACGACCAGGTGTCAAAATGATTGATATCGTGATAATTCATGAAACACCGTACAGCCCAAGTATGATATCCATTTTCAACATCTTCGAATTGATGAAAATATTTGAGGTTTTGGACTGCTTCTAAATGCAGTACGACCACCTCTCCACAGAGTGTCGCCGTTTCACTTTTTCACTGTGCAGCATTTCCAGTAAGGGTGAGGAAGGCGGTCGACGAAGCGCAAAGATTCCAAGAGGAGGGAAAAAATCCTCATGTTTCCTAATCTGACATTTGAAAAGAGACCATAAACACAACAATATTGGTAATTTTGTGAAGCTCCGTGAGAAAACCAGGAACAAGTCGGCAGAGAAACGGAGAAAAAGACAAAGACCTTCATTTTTTGAGAAAATAGTTACTTTTGTTTTTTGCTAGTTGAAGTTATAAATAAAGCACTCCATGCTTCAAATAATCATATGGAAGATTTTAAAACGGTAAAATGTGTCTTCCTGTAAACTTCTTGTTTCAGTGCAGAGCCGCGTCTGTTTGTTCTTGTTTTCGTCCAATAAACTACCTGTTGAAGTAAAACACATGGCTACTGAAGCATCTACTCTGATTTTGAGTCCGACTAACGATGCTTTATGAAGTGTGTGTGCAGCAGCAGAATAAGTCAAATAACTAAAGCCAGAAAGTTTGAAACCCTGACCAGAGTCACTTCCTTCTCCTCCTCACAAACCGCTAAATAACTCAAAACGGTCCTTAGCCGATAAAGTAATGACGTAATTATTTGAGGTTTTGGACAATATCGGTAAATAAACATTGAACAACTCTTCCGTTGTTTGTGTTCATGTTGTGTCTCTCTCTCTCTTTCAGGGACATTTGCCATGAGCTCCTGGGACACGTTCCTCTGTTTGCCGATCCCAGTTTCGCCCAGTTCTCCCAGGTAAATGTCGGCGCACCTCACATTGAACTCCAGTCTGACCCGGAATTTGATTTCTGAACCCAAACCTTCTCCAATCTATATCCACGCAGGAAATCGGCCTGGCGTCGCTCGGCGCTCCAGACGAGTACATCGAGAAACTGGCCACGGTGAGTTCTCCGTCCACACGACTGCAGAATCATGAGAACCTGTCCCTGCTTCTGTCCTCATGGTCCATTAAGCTCCTGCACACACTGACCAGTACTTCCTTAATCATCTCATGTCTGTCTTCCTCACTTGTGTGTCTGTCCATCATGTTTAACTTCTGTCTGTGTTTCTGTACGTCCATCTGTCCATAGGTCTGTCTGTCTGTCTGTCTGTCCTAATGTCCGTCCCTGGTCTGTGTCCTCAGGTTTACTGGTTCACTGTGGAGTTCGGACTGTGTAAGCAGGGCTCAGAGATTAAAGCCTACGGAGCCGGACTGCTGTCCTCGTTTGGAGAGCTGCAGGTAGGAGAGTAGAGTGGTGTCTGTAGACCACAGACAGACAAACAGACGTCCTGTTACACAACAGTGTGTGGCAGTGGGTTAGTGGTTTAATGTGTCACTGGGAGAAATGGAGGTCATGATTACATCAAGAGGAAGTTCACTCTGCACTGAGCGATGCTGCACTTCCTGTTTACAGAAGGAAACTCAGCCTCATTGACAAAACACTTTATAACATTTACTACTTCTATTAGAGTTACTATATTTACTCTTTACCAGATTTACTACCTATATTCGAGTTACTATCTTTATCCTGTACTACATTTACTACCTATATTAGAGTTACTATATTTACCCTTTACTACATTTACTACCATGATGATCTCTACTACCTTTGCTACATTTATTAGAGTTACTACCATGACCCTGTATTATCTTTACTTCCTCTACCACTCTTTACTACCGCTATTAGAGTTACTACCTTAACCTTTACATCTTTTACCATATGTACTACCTCTATTCAAAATACTATCTTTACCCTTTACTAAATGTACTACCTTTATTACCTGTACTAGCTTTACTACCTCTATTAGAGTTCATATCTTTTCCCATTACTACTCCTCACTACCTTTACAAACTTTACTACCTCTACTAGCTTTAGTAGCTCTATAGTAGTTACTACCTTTGCTACCTCTACTAGCATTAGTAGCTCTATAGTAGTTACTTCCTTTGCTACCTCTACTAGCTTTAGTAGCTCTATAGTAGTTACTACCTTTGCTACCTCTACTAGCTTTAGTAGCTCTATAGTAGTTACTTCCTTTGCTACCTCTACTAGCTCTATAGTAGTTACTACCTTTGCTACCTCTACTAGCTTTAGTAGCTCTATAGTAGTTACTACCTTTGCTACCTCTACTAGCTTTAGTAGCTCTATAGTAGTTACTTCCTTTGCTACCTCTACTAGCTCTATAGTAGTTACTACCTTTGCTACCTCTACTAGCTTTAGTAGCTCTATAGTAGTTACTACCTTTGCTACCCATATACAACTGCTTCTTGTGCTGCCCTCAGTACTGCCTGTCAGAAAAGCCCCAAATCATGGCGTTCGACCCTGATAAGACCTGCGTACAGAAGTATCCAATCACAGAGTACCAGCCAGTTTACTTTGTCGCAGAGAGCTTCGAGGACGCCAAGGACAAAGTCAGGTGTGACGTGATGTCTTTTAGAAAAGCTCCTCCATCAGAAAATACGGAAAAAGTTTCACGAAACCTTTTTGCGTTTCCAGGAAATTTGCAGGAACGATTCCCAAGCCTTTTTCAGTGCGTTACAACCCGTACACACAGAGCGTGGAAGTACTGGACAACACTCAGCAGCTCAGGAACCTGGCAGACAGCATCAACAGTGAGCACACACACACACACACACACAATACACAGGCACGTACACAAACACAAACATGCATACACACATAGACACACATTGTTTTAGGATATTGGACCCAGTTTAGTCGTTAAAAGCCCTTTGTGCAGTCACTCCTGTAGATTATACGAAGCTTTTAACTCATCCTGAGTTACCATGACTACCTGTCAACATTGAGCTGTTCTGCAAAGCTGCATTTAAGACAATTTCATGAAATAATTTATGAACGGTATCATTGCAGTCAAAACAAATTCAACGTTGCACACCCTTGAACAAAGCAGCAGCCATGTTGAAAATCTCAGGTCAATCTGAGCCTGATGCATCAGCCTGGACCAGAGAATACGTGTAGGAGAGAAGTGTGTAACTGCAGGTGCACAAAAAAGCGCCTAAGTCCAGATGGGAGAATAGAACCCTTAATAAGTCAGTAGATTTTTGAGCAGATTTGAAACTAGCACTTTGATAAGTAGCGCTAGGTTGCTGACTGTGTGCATTTTGTAAAGCACTCGTTTGAAAATATTAACGCTTTGTTTTCGTTAATTTTTGTGCCTTTCAGGTGAGATGGGAAAGTTGTGCGAGGCCATGCGGAAACTGGAGTAGCTGTGGGTGTGGTCAGACATCTGTGTGTTTATGCTAGCCAGCTAATACTATATAATACTGCTGTACTATGCAAGTTAAGTAATGCTAATCAAATAGTTAGCACATATTTTAGTGAGTAAAGATTATAGTTTAATTTACGGTAGAAACCTGTGGGAAAAGGTTTTCCTATTAATCGTATGTACTCGACTTTGAATATATCTTTTCAAAATAAGAGAGGTCGTCAGTCTTTTTTGTCCTTTATTTACTGTTGAGGCATGAACAGTTGTGTGTATGCATGAACGTTTTACTGAAACTAATAAAGCTCTTCTTTTAAATGTCGTCTTTGTCGTCTTTTCTACACCTAATACAAACTAGAAAAAATTGCATTGTCACGACAAAAAGAATTGCCAACTCATTTTCAGTGAACATAAGTTTGTACACATTTGGAAAAGCTTAGATATTTGTAGGCAGAGAATGAACAGCATTACGTTAACTCAATGAGAAGTCACAGGATTAAACAAACATTTAGTGAGTAAGTTACAGACTATGCAAATTTCAAACCAGGATGATTGTTCCAAGGAAGGTGGAGGTAGGCTCTGTTCACACTGAGGTAAAGCTACCTGCACAAGGCTCAGGATCAAAGTTCTACTTGTGGAAGCAAAGGGGTGAATGCTAAGCATTCCTGCTAAAGGTATAAGTTTAAGAAAAAGGAAGGTTGTAGAAATATTTTAAGTTACAGGATTCATTTCATGAGCAGCAGCTGTTTCACACCAGCAAACCTCATCAAGCGCTCTAAGGATTGCATAAGTTGCATTTTACAAATGAGATATTATCATTGTCACAAAGTAGCAGAACATTTTGATCTTTGAATGGTGTGACAAACAGGCTCATTTTAAAAATGTATATAAGTGCACAGCATTTTAGTGCTAAAATTGTATATTGACTGAGATATAGCAGTTTACAGTAAAACCATATAACATAATATTACATTAAAAGTAAGTGTTAGCATTTTACAAATAGATTGCAGCATTCCTACAATAAAACGAAACAAGTTTATTAGGTTTACTGAATAATAAAATTTATAATATATAATAAACTTTTGCTATTATGTATGGGGGGGGGGGGGGATGTTACTATTCCCTCACAAGCACTGGGAGAAAATGCAAATTCACATAAAACAAGGTTACAGGCCAGGAAGTGGCGTGTTTGTCGCAGTTGAACAGGCGTGCTTAATAAAGCGTGTGTGTGTGAGTGTGTGATTCACTACAGAGACAAACCATTATGACGCACAGGTGGGGAGGGGGGTGGATGGGGGAGACTGTAGGGAGAACCTCACCCCTTCTCACCCATCACAATATAAACCCCTCTGTATGAAGGTGTGGGACACACTCGTCTTTCATTCTTTGGAGAACACACACACACACACACACTCAGAGATGAAGGACATGAAGACGAACAGCAGTGGTTCACACACTTTCAGGGAGAAAAGCCTGATGAGGACCGCGTACCAGGACTTGGTCACCTCTGGTGTGGAGGAAGGGACAGTGACCCTGAACACCATGTTTAGTCCCACCAGCCGTAAAGACGTCGGCTTCTACAAAGTGGGAAAGATATTAGAGGTAAGACTCAAAGAAAGGTAATAAAACCTGCTTTTATTGTGAAAGGACCACGTGTTTTACAAATCCAACCGGCTTCCTGTGCAACTAACCTTTTGCTTTTATTATTCAGAAAAATACAAATATAATCTCTTTAAATGTTAGACGAGTGATGATTTGGTGGCGTTGTCATGGTGATCAATGTTTACACATTAAAAGGAAAAAGGGACTTGAAAAGTGTAACTGTTATTATTACTGTTCTTATTATTGTTGTTATTACTGTCATTATTACTGTCGTTTTTATTGTTGTTAATGTTGCTGTTGTCATTGTTATTACTGTCAATACTTATTATTGTTATTACTGTCGTTATTATTGTTGTTGTTACTGTCATTGTTACTTTCACTATTAATGTAGTTATTTTTGTTGTTATTACTGTCATTATAAATGTTGTTATTACTATTGTTTTTGCTGTCATTATTAATGTTGTTACTATTATTATTACTGTCGTTAATGTTGTTGTCATTACTGTTGTTATTATATTGTTATTACTGTCATTATAATTGTCGTTATTGTTGTCATTACCGTAGTTATGTTATTATTACTGTCATTGTTTTGACTGTTGTTATTATCCCCACAATGTGTGGAAGAGGGATATAGGGTTGAGCGCCGTCCGTCAGTCCAAGTTAAAGTGAACAGTTTTTCTCAGAAACTGTTTAAGATAGGACAACCAAACTTGATGTGTGGCTTCAGGGTATCAATAACTTAATGGTTCGAAAATGAGAAGTACACAATTATTTTTTCCGGAGTTATTGCCCTTGTTCCGTTTTTTTTTACTCTGTTCGAGGCATTTTCAAAGGGGACAGCTTTTCTTTGAAACCATTTAAGATAATTCGTAATTTTATATTCTGAGGTCATAATATTTTGTTATGTATACATTAGGGATGTAACGATTAATCGTAAGGAAGTTAAAAATCGATTCATAGGTATCACGGTTCACATTGATGCTCTGAAAATTTAATCGCAGTACTTTTTTTAAACAGCAGAGGGCGCTATCTATTCATCCTTATCGTCTAAAAGTGTAGGCGATGGGCGGAATCTGCTACTACTTTCTTTCTGGCCGCCTTCTACTCTTAAACATGTTCATAAATGATTCATTACCCCTATAGCACCAAAAGAATTTCTGTAATATTACGTGAATATCTGTAAAAGTCACGTTTTTCTATTAGCTCTGTCTGCTAGCATAGCATCTCTTCTTCACTGCAAGGATATCTGCATGCCAACCAACCACTGGGTTTCCAGCGCCCTCTGCTGGTCCAAACAAATATCTGACGTAAATACAGTGCAGTCCAATTGTTAAGGCACAAAATACATTTTCAGTTGCACTTTTTTTTAAAAAAAAGAACTATTATGCAGTTTTGCATTGTTTACTATAGAACCAAAATTTAAATTAATAGGCTTCTTCTTCATTTGCATTATTCCTTTATTTATTTCATTCAAGATTTATTTTTAGTTAAATTGCATTGTTTTGAATAGTTTTTCAAGGGATTATTTTGACAATGAAAAATAAAAGGAAAAAAATACAGTATTTTCCCCCCACAAAAAATAAAGGAAACTTTGTCTACAGTCCCATTTTGTAAAATAAATCGTGAGAAAATTGTATCGTGAACCCAGTTTCGTGAATCAAATCGTATCGGGAGTTGAGTGAATCATTACATCACTACTATACATCTGAGTTAGATTTAGGACATTTAGGAAAAGGTTGTGAGTTATAATGACAACCAATCTGGCGGGGAATGTTGCTGTTGTTATTGCTATTCTTAATACTCTTTTTCATTATTGTTGTTGTCTTTTCTGTTGTTCTGTTCTGTCTTTCTACTGTTGTTTTCAATATTTCTATTGTTGTTGTCGTTATTAATACTGTTGTCGTTGTTATTATAGTTATTGTTGTTTCATTTTTACTGTTATTATTACTATTATTGATTTTATGGTTGTTGACTTATGTACATATTGTTATTAATAGCTAATATACGCTGAACTCTAACTTCTCGCAGACCTTTGAGACCAAACTGCTGCACATGGAGAGCCGCCCAGGCCTGAGGTCCAAGAACCCTGAGTTCTACCTGAGATGTGAAGTCCACAGGTCGGACATGGACGTCTTCATGAGATCTCTGAGGAAAGTCGTTTGTTCTGTGCCTGAGGAGAAAGGTGAGCAGTGAGCACACCCACCCACAGCCCCCAGTCCACCTCCTGGTCTCACTGGTTTTATTCCTCCTAGTTTCCTGGTTCCCATGTCAGATGAAGGACCTGGACCGATGCAACCTGCTCGTCACCAAGTTTGATCCAAACATGGACCACGAGCACCCGGTGGGTGTCACACGCTAACGCCTGACATATCTGTACAGCCCTGTAACGCACCTAAGCTAAGCTAAGCTAAGAAAGGATAAACTTAGCCAAGATGATATAAACCAGGATATACTATAGGATTAGATAAACTAAGTTATGATTAAACAATACAAACCAAGATCAGATTAGATCAACCAAGCTAATGTATGATAAGCATAGCAAAGGTAGGCTAAGCTAAAATAAGCTAAGCTATAAAAAAAAAAAAAGATCAATTAAATTTAGTTAAGTTAATACAAGAGAACAAGATAAAATAAGCTGTTGTTCCTGAACAACAACAAACCTTTACCGTACATGCTAGAATAGACGCGCAGCATTGTTTTGAAGCTCGGATAGCGCGACCAAGGAAATGTGAAGCCTGGATGGCGTTACCGCAGTTAAGTATCTCACTTCACCGCAGTACTATCTCGTGGCCACGCATTTATTAACGCGTGGCCACGCTTTATTTTTTTTCTTCCAATGTTACCAGGGGGCTCTGTAACAATGAGATATTTTAAGATAAAATGAAGTAAGCATTGATAAGCAAAGATAAGCTAAAATGAAATGAGCTAAGGTGAGATAATATATGATAAGGTAAAATAAGCTCAAATGTGCTACAATAAGGTAAGATAACAGAAGATAAAGTAAGATTGAATAAGATAAACAAAATGGGATAAAATAAGGTAAGCTACGATAAGCTAAAATAAGTAATATATGATCACACGCTAAAAAGCTAAGATAAGGATAAGCTAAAATAGGCTAAAGTTAGCGATGATTAGACATTAAAAAGCTAAGATAAGCTAAACTGAGCTAGGATAAGCTAAAATAGGCTAAAGTGAGCGCGGATAAGCTAAAATCAGACAAAATACGCTAAGATAAGATAAGCTATACAAAGATAAATATACCCATATCCACTGAGGTCTTTGCGTGATAAGATCATCATACTAACGTTTCAAACAAATGTCAGTAAATATAATTATAACAACACAATCTTTTTCCCGGGGGTTTCATTGACAGGGATTCAATGACTCAGCGTACAGAAAGAGACGCAGCGTCATCGCTGAGCTGGCCTTTGCACACAAACAGTGAGTGATACACACACGCACACACACAGGTGTAGGGTCGGTTTTGTTGCTAGGCAACCCAGGTGGCCGCCTAGGGCGCCATCTGCTGAAGGGGTGCCAAATTGCACCCCTCCAAAATTTATAATAATCACCATGATAATAATGGTGAGAAACATGAGAGAGAGAGAGAGAGGATCAGATTATTATTAATCTCCATGGGGTAATGAGAAAGGCAAAGAGCGGCATATAAAGAAAATTATAGAAACAATAATAATAATAATATATATTATTATTATTATTCTTATACACACCCACGCAGAAAACAAGGAGGTTCTAAGGTAAAAGGACGGGAACATCATAAAAATGAGAGAATATATAAAACAGAAACAACAAGAATTCATGGAAGGTGAACATGTTAGAAACCCTAACATAAAACTTCAAATATGAGTTTAATGTTAGCAGGGCTGTTGCCTGTAATGTACCTACAGTATATGTAACCTATTATACAAATAAATTCATGTTTACCATTTACAATTATCCAGATGCAATGAGAAGGTATTCTATATAATTCTATTGTGTTATTTACACTCTTACCTAGGGCACCAAAAGCCGGCCCTGCACAAGTGTCATGTTGAACGTGTCAAACGTGTGCGTGTGTTGCAGGTTTGACCCTCTGCCTGTGGTGGACTACACAACAGAAGAGGTTTCCACATGGTGAGACTCACACACACAGACATTCAGACGGTTTGTCTGTGTTATGGGGACCTGTACAAAATGCAGTGTGTGTGTGTGTGTGTAGGGGGGAGGTGTACCGGCAGCTCCGTGGCGTCTATCCCAGCGTGGCGTGCCGACAGTTCCTGGACGGCCTTCAGCAGCTGGAGCGAGAGTGTGGCTACGGAGAACAGAGAATCCCTCAGATCAGAGATGTGTCAGCCTTCCTCAAAGGTAACACACACTAAACGCACACAAACACACACTAGACGCACACACACCAGGTCCTCGAGGCTGCTGCACCGCTCAGTTGTCAACACTCATTATAATAACAGTGTGTGTCAGATCACGCTGTTTGTTCAGCGCGCACACACACAGCACGCTGACTGAAGCCGTTCTGTGTTTGTTATTTTGTGTTTTCTGTGTAATTTTGTCATTGTTTTCTGTTTGTTTTTGTCCTTTTGAGTATTTTTGTTATAATTATGTTCGATTTTGTTGTCGTTTTGTGACTTTTCAGACATTTGTTGTTACTTTGTTTTAATTTGTGATACTTTTGGTGTCAGTTTGTATTTTTGTCATTGTTTTGTGTTTTAATAGTCATTTTGTGTATTTCTGATATAAATATGTTTGTTTTTATGACTTTTCAGAAATGTTGTGTCTGTTTTCTTTTTGATGTACTTTTGTCGATGTTTTGGGCGTTTTCGAGTCATGTTTTTGTATTGTGTTGTGTTGTGTTATTAAAGTGTATGTGTTAAACAAAGATGTATTTCTTCCAGACTCCATCATTTTTGCTCCGCCCCTTTTTTCTTCTTCAGGTAAAACAGGCTTCCAGCTCCGCCCAGTTGCCGGCCTTCTCTCCGCCCGGGACTTCCTGGCCAGTTTGGCGTTCCGGGTGTTCCAGTGCACCCAGTACATCAGACACGGCTCCGCCCCCATGCACTCCCCTGAACCGTAAGCCACGCCCCTTCTGGTTTCCTCCCACAATGCACCTGTGCAGCTTCCTAACATGCTGCTCTGTGTCCTTTCAGGGACTGTTGTCATGAGCTGCTGGGTCACATCCCCATGTTGGCAGACCCCGAGTTTGCCCAGTTCTCTCAGGTCAGCCCCCCCCCCCCCCCCGACCGACACACAGTTTCATCTAATAAGTCCAGTAACACAAGAAATGATAGGAAAATACACAAAAACTGAAAAAACAGAACAAGAGAGGAAAAATATAAAAAAAATTACAATAAAAATACACAAAATAAATAAATAAAAATAAATCCAAAAACACAAACAATAACAACCATAGTTGTTTATGTGTTAAAGCTCAGATCGGTCATTATTCTAAATGCTAAATACATGAATGGTGATAATAGACATATAATATAATGATATTAAAGACATTTACGTGCCCCTTGTTTTGATAAAAGCTCTGATAAATATTTAAATATTTTTTTGTCTTTACAGGAAATGGGTCTCGCATCACTTGGAGCTTCTGATGAAGACATTGAGAAACTTTCCACGGTAGGATTGACTCATTTATCTATTTATTGACATATGTATTTATTTATTTGTTTTTTTAATCGTTTATCATTGTATTTGTGTTTATTTATGTTTTATATCCACTCAGAAAGTTCATGGTTTGAAAACAGACTGTTTGCTTTTTAAATGATCATTGGCGCCACCTGGTGGCCAAAGACAAACAGTAAATGAGTAAATAAATAATTAAATAACTGATAAACCACTAAAAACCAATAAATTATGGACAAAAAAAGCACTAAATATATTTTTTTTAATAAATTACCAGTAACTGCTTGAATTTACTCAAACGTATGTCTGTCACTAAACTTCAGAAGTGCAAGAACAAAACACAATATGCACAACTATAACATTACCATTTCACCCTCACCTTCAAACAGTCACCTCTTCCCCACCCCTTCCATTTACTACCCCAACTCCCTCTCCCCTGTTCCCTTTCCCCCCACCCAGGTGTAACACGCCCCTTTCTTTTTATAACCTCCCTTTAATAAAGTGTTTCTAACCCTACGTTAGGGAGGGCTGCTGATGGTCACAATTATGCAATAAAATTAATGCATTTTTTAATTGTAATAATAATAATAATAATAAAGTGCAAGAAAAAGGTATTTAAACAAAAAATAATGAATGAATGAAATTAGTTGTGATTTAGTTCAGTCCTTTGTTTGCATTAATCTTTAGTCCTAGCCATGGCGTACTAAAACCATGTGACTGGTTTCCTCCCAGTTGTACTGGTTCACGGTGGAGTTCGGCCTGTGCAGAGAGGACGGAGAGCTGAAGGCGTACGGAGCAGGTCTGCTCTCCTCCTACGGTGAGCTGATGGTAAGGCTGAGTTCATTCCTCTAATGTCCACCCCCTGCTGGTTAATGTGTGTGTTAACCATGACCTTTGACCTGTGTTCCCAGTACGCCCTGTCTAAGGAACCCCAGCACAAAGCGTTCGACCCCGAGCAGACGGTGCTGCAGCCGTACCAGGACCAGACGTACCAGCCTGTTTACTTTGTGTCAGAGAGCTTTGAGGACGTTAAAAACAAGCTCAGGTAATAGTTCACTATATTATACACTTATACTGGTTATACTGGCAAGGTATGTGGAGACAGGACCGACTATAAGGGGGAATAAAGGGGAGAGATTTCTGGGGTCCATCCATAAAGTCAGTAAAATGATGGTCCATTGTTCTATGAATCTGTGATAACCACATTTATTTATTCATCTGAATAATATCCACTGTTATCCAGGAACGTTTATTATTATTATTATTATAGTCATCTTAAAGATGGAAATCCTGGTTTTAATCTGAAATAAAATGGGTTCAAAGTGACCAAAAATGGTGGAAAATGTGGTGAAATGGGATTTTAAAAACCACAGAAATTAGTTAAAATTTGCAAATTAGAGTGGATTAAAACAGACAGAAAAAAATGGTGAAAAAGGTTCAATGTGTCAATATTGGAACAATTAGTTTAAAATGGCAAATGATGGACATGACAAATGGTGAATGTGGTTAAATTGTCTAAAATAATCATGAAATATGGTGAAAAGAGGTTAAAAGTGACAATAATGGGTCGATATATGGAAATGGTTTATAAGCACTGAACATGTCTGGAAAGTGGAAAAAATGTGCAGAAAAGGCATTAAAATGTGATGTAGAAGTGTCAGAAATGGGAGAAATGTAGCAAAAATACATTAAAAAGGAGCAAAAATATGGCAAGAAAAAGTGATAAAAATAGGTTAAAATATGGTGAGTTTGGTGTATTTGCAGAAAAATAGTAATAATAAGCAAAAATGGGCTGAAAATGTTCATAAATAATGCGACTATGAGCACCAGGCTGGTAAACAGCGTCCAGTAATGCTGAGCACAGCAGTTCATCGTGTACGTAATGATTGTAACGTTGTTTCCTCTCTCCGTAGGAACTACTCAGCCAGCATTAGGCGTCCGTTTGCTCTGCGCTACGACGCGTCCACCTGCAGCGTGGAGGTAACGGGTCGACCAACGGAGAAGCTCCGCCCATCGTAGGAGTAGGAAGAGGAGGCGAGAAACAAATCCATCGATCGCGTCAACATCTTCACATACGGCGACTTTTTTCCTCTAAAATTAGTTTTTTAATCATATTGTTATAACGTGTTATAAATACAGAGTAGACAGTATTAATGCACAAAGTGACAATAAACATCAGCTCAGATATTTTCATACTGCATTTTATTTTAAAAAGATTTATATTTGAGAAAGTATAGAATGCTGTTTGTGTTTATGAGATTTCTGCCTCTTCCTGCACTTCCTATTTGTCTATTTCTGTGATAATATGTATATATAGATATATTACATTTCAATTAATTACGAAATAAATATAATATAATTATAATTATTTTTACATTTACATTTTTTTATTTCAAAAATATTGTTTTAGTTTTTAAAATTATTTTTTTAAAATTACATTTCATTTATTTTTACATTTTTATTTTGATTTAATAATTTAAAAGGATTTTTTAAATGTATTTAAAAATTTTAAACAATTAAAAATTTCAAATTACAATTTTAATCAGTTTTTATTAAATTTAATATTACTAGACATTTCAGCCGACCACATTTATTTACTGGCCCCAAGGTTGAAAACCCCTCGACTAAAGTGTTAAAATTATCAATGTATTTTTTTAACGTTTAAAAAATAAAACGAGAATCCAAATAAAATGTAAAATACATTTTTCTGAAAAACATTTATTTTATTATTTTTATTTAAATAATGTAAATTTTGTTATTCAAACTATAACTTTAATATTTAATTTTAACTAATATTCAAATCTTGTTTTCCCAAGCCTTGATTTTTAAAGTCTTGTGTCTGAGCACAACGTGTCACTATTAAATGTTATAAAGGAAGGGCTGACCTACTTCACTGTGTTTATAGTGAATCTAATCCTTGTAAACATATGTGTTACATTAAATGCTGCTAATAGTCATTCATTATTTTTATTAATAATGGACCATGTAACATAAAAACCATGTAAAAAAAAATAAAAGCTGTTTTTCAGGACAAACGTGTTCCAGAGGGTTTCTGTGTGTTTTCCTCCAAACCTCAGGTTTCCGTTCAGCGATGATTGATGTGTGTGTGTGTGTGTGTGTGTGCGTTAGTTAGTGCTTCAGAGGCTGAGAGCAAGCCAGGTCAACACGACCTCTCACACACACAGACACACACACACAAATTTCCAAATACATAGTTCTCGTGGGAGTTCTACTTTGTCGTAGAACTCCTCCTAGACTATTATTGCAGCAGTAATGACACGTACTGTATGTCATGTCATAGAGGCAATGTCAACTGTCAAGGATGTGCAGTCGACCTTTTGTGGAGCCAAAATGTCAAGGTCAAGGTCGAGTCAACAAAAACCTCAACGCTCTCAGGACGACGAAGCTCAGCCAAAACAAAAACAACAAAGTAGAACATGTGTAGAACATGTGTAGACCATGTGTAGACCATATGTAGAACACGTGTAGAACACGTGTAGAACATGTGTAGACCATGTGTAGAACATGTGTAGAACACGTGTAGAACATGTGTAGACCATGTGTAGAACATGTGTAGAACACGTGTAGAACATGTGTAGAACATGTGTAGAACATGTGTAGAACACGTGTAGAACATGTGTAGAACACGTGTAGAACATGTGTAGAACACGTGTAGAACATGTGTAGAACACGTGTAGAACATGTGTAGAACATGTGTAGACCATGTGTAGACCATATGTAGAACACGTGTAGAACACGTGTAGAACATGTGTAGACCATGTGTAGAACATGTGTAGAACACGTGTAGAACATGTGTAGACCACGTGTAGAACATGTGTAGACCACATGTAGAACATGTGTAGAACATGTGTAGACCATGTGTAGACCATATGTAGAACACGTGTAGAACACGTGTAGAACACGTGTAGACCATGTGTAGAACATGTGTAGAACATGTGTAGAACACGTGTAGAACATGTGTAGAACACGTGTAGAACATGTGTAGACCACATGTAGAACATATGTAGAACATGTGTAGAACATGTGTAGAACATGTGTAGACCATGTGTAGAACATGTGTAGACCATGTGTAGAACACGTGTAGAACACGTGTAGAACATGTGTAGACCATGTGTAGAACATGTGCAGAACATGTGTAGAACACGTGCAGAACATGTGTAGAACACGTGTAGAACATGTGTAGACCACATGTAGAACATGTGTAGAACATGTGTAGAACATGTGTAGAACATGTGTAGACCATGTGTAGACCATGTGTAGACATGTGTAGACCATATGTAGAACACGTGTAGAACACGTGTAGAACATGTGTAGACCACGTGTAGAACATGTGTAGAACATGTGTAGAACACGTGTAGAACATGTGTAGAACACGTGTAGAACATGTGTAGACCACATGTAGAACATATGTAGAACATGTGTAGAACATGTGTAGAACATGTGTAGAACATGTGTAGAACATGTGTAGAACATAGTGCGACCGCTGGGTTTACTTTGCATTTCCAGAAACAAGATCGGGTCAGAGTGTCGGTCCGTACAGTGTGAGAATATGAATCGTGAGCTGCGAACATTCAAACTGGAGCTGAGTAGAATGATTGAAAAAAATCACACAGTGTCTGCTTTTAGAAAGTTAATCTTTCCTAAAAGTGAAAGAACCAATAAGAGACATGAATGACCTTTGTGTCTTTGCTCTGGTTCAGCTGAGATGAGACGGATCTCAGGTTCGTCGTCCAGGAACCGTAAATCCAAAGCGAGTCAGTTGATGCTGAACAGACACAGACGCTGCTCTACTGCAGCATGGTCAAGAAAAAAGGCCATTCGTTATGTTGACAGGGTCTCTGAGCTCCAGAGGAAAACTGGAATACTGCGATGACCTGGCAGGAACGTCAGAGGAACGCCACGACCAAGGAGATCTGAGCTGAGAGGGTGACCATGTCCACAGAAATGTAAGCGTCCAACCCGAGGGACACTTTATCAAGATCTGTCAGCAGAGAGTGTAATCACCCTGACAATAACTAGCAGCAACGTTCATCCTCTCGCCTTGTTTCGTCTTTCCCAAAACCAGGAGAAGAAACCAGGTTGTTCGTTCCTTTCTCATCTGAACCCTTTCCATTATTTCAGCTCAACTTTTTTGCAGTTTTACTCTTGTTTATTTAACTGGAAGAAGAAACAGGGATTCAGCTTTTGCCCTGTGTTGTCTTTCTGTTTTTTTAGGTTTTTGTCTCCAGTTCACTATCTTTGTAACGTTTTCACCGTTCCGTGTTTCATTTTTGTCTTCTCTCGTCTCGCCACCGGTTTGTTTCCAGTTTTTCTAACATTTACACAAGTTTGATCTTTTGTCTTCACACATTGGTTGCATCTTTGGCCCATTTTCTGTCTCATCTTTTCAGGTTTTTGCATGTGTTTGTCTTTCATCTTCACGTGCTTTAAAACGCTCAAAAACCAACAATGTGTACTGGCAGGAACGTCAGAGGAACGTCTCGACCAAGGAGATCTGAGCTGAGAGGGTGACCATGTCCACAGAAATGTAAGTGTCCAACCAAAACCAGGAGAAGAAACCAGGTTGTTCGTCCGTTTCTCGTCTGAACCCTTTTCATCAGTTCTTACATAAGAGAGTCTAGAGTCTAGACAGAACATAGCAGCACAAACCATCAATGCATGTTAAGTCTTATCGAGCATTGTCAGAAAAGGGTTCTGTTTGCTAAAACAAATCTGCTCCATCTTAGCAATGAGAAGAATTTCATTGAGGCACCTTTTGAATCATGGAGGTGTTGTAGACTTAAGTAATATTAGTTTCTTAGCTGCAACCATGCCTATTTTGAGAGGCTGCTTTCGGTGGGAAGGAAAGGGCCTTGTCAAGTCAGTTTGTTTCATATTGTTTGGAAAACCAAATAAATATCTTACACCAGTTTTTTAACTGGAAGAAGAAAAAGTGATTTAGTTTTTGCCGTGTTGTCTTTCTGTATTTACATTTTTGTCTCAAGTTGACACTATATTTTTGTAACTTTTAACAATTCTGTGAGTCACTGTTGGCCCTTTTCTCGTCTAACCTTTTTGCTATAGTTTGTTTCCAGTTTTTCTAATATTTCCACAAGTTTGATTTTTTGTCTTCATGCCCTTTACTTCACGCTAACGTACTACTCATCCTAACGTACTACTCATGCTAACGTACTACTCACGCTAACGTACTACTCATCCTAACGTACTACTCACGCTAACGTACTACTCATCCTAACGTACTACTCATCCTAACGTACTACTCACGCTAACGTACTACTCACGCTAACGTACTACTCATCCTAACGTACTACTCACGCTAATGTACTACTCATCCTAACGTACTACTCACGCTAACGTACTACTCATCCTAACGTACTACTCATCCTAACGTACTACTCATCCTAACGTACTACTCACGCTAACGTACTACTCACGCTAACGTACTACTCATCCTAACGTACTACTCACGCTAATGTACTACTCATCCTAACGTACTACTCACGCTAACGTACTACTCATCCTAACGTACTACTCACGCTAACGTACTACTCATCCTAACGTACTACTCACGCTAACGTACTACTCATCCTAACGTACTACTCACACTAACGTATGTAATAAAGAATTATTGTGTAAATTACCAAATTATTACAATATTATTATATATAGTCATTTTAAATCTCAAATTGTTCAACGGACTCAATTTTCCTGAAATTATTTCTCATAATTTCGAAAAATATAATAAAAATTTGTCACAAAATCCTGCAGAGACTGATATTTGTCACATATTGCTTACATACTTTACATACATTTGTACGTCCAAGTACAAATGGGGAAGTTATTGTTGAAATTGCTTGTTTTCTCGTCTAAAATCTGCGACCCACTAAAGATCAAACTACTTAACATTCGGCCCCTGAACTAAGATGAGTTTGACACCCCTGGTCAGAGAATGACATTTCCACTTTCGTCTTCACCCGTCTTTGTCTTACGTTCTGACTGGGTTCGTCTTTTAGTCGTCAATGAGCTCAAAAACCAACAATGTGTCTGACAGATTTTGCTGCTGGTTTCTTTAATCCAGGGGTGCCCAATCCTGGTCCTCAAGAGCCCCTATCCACTAAAATATGCTGGATAGGGGCTCTTGAGGACCAGGATTGGGAACCCCTGCTTTAATCCATCAGATGCAGATTTGAAGAACATGTTTGAAAAACAGCCACCCACCAGATGGCGTCCTCGAGTCACTGGAATGGTAAGCCCATCATCAGGTTACTGTAACCACAGCTCTGATGCTTTCTTAGAGTGAAAGCACTGACCTGACATTAGTCAAAGCCTCACGTCCAACGACTGAAGATAACGATAAAAATCTCTCTTCACAGCAGCCGATCGTGTGTCGTAGGAAGAGTTCACATTAATTTAGTGAATGAAAGAAACTCTAAACGCAAAACAAGCTTCTGTCTGGAAAACTGAAGTTTCCTCTTACACGACATTCCTGAAGCAGCAAAAAGACTTGTTTCACTCGAGAGGCCCTGAAGGTTCCTGTTCAGTGATCCATCACCCACTCTGTACGGTCAGCGGAACTTTGACTATGATTGGGTAACTGGTAAGGCAAGGTAAGGGAACAGGTAAGGAAAGGTAAGGGAACAGGTAAGGAAAGGAAAGGGAACAGGTAAGGGAACAGGTAAAGTTAAATAAAAGACAAGGAATACGTCACTATAAAGGTAACAGTTTAGTAAGGTAAACGTAAAGGTTCGGTAAAGTGAAGACATATAGTAATGATGAGAGTAAAGGTAAGGCCAGATTAAGGTTAAATACAGGAAACAGTTAAGGTAAAGGTAACAGGTAAGGTAAGATTGGTTAAAGGTGATAATTGAGGAAACAGTTAGGTTTGGTAAAGGTAAGAGCATTAGTAAAAGTAAAGATAGTAATCAGATAAAGGTAAAACCAGATTAAGGTTAAATACAGGAAATAGTTAAGGTAAAAGTAAGGGTTAAGGTCAGATTAAATAAAAAGCAATGTTAAAGGTTATGAGTAAAGTAACAGTTTGGTAAAGTTAAGAACATTTTTAAAAGTAAAGATATAGTAAAAATAAGATTAAAGGTCAAATAAGGTAAAGGTAAGGCAGTGTTTTTCAACATTGGGGTCGTGATCCCATTTGTGGTTACCTGGAATTTAAATAGGGGTCCTAATGTTATTATTAAAATATTTTTGAAAAATGAAAACAACGCACAACTGTATTCTATTTTCTCAAATATAAATCATCAAATAAAATGCAGTCTGAAAATTTGGCACAATTTGTCACTAATTCTGTATTTGTAACACTTTAAGTACCGCGATCAAAAAGTCATTCTAGAAAAAAAAAAATTGATTTTGGGGTCGTCAGAAAATTGTTTTCTCGTAATGAGGTCACGATCCAAAAAAGGTTGGGAACCACTGGGTTAAGGGGAAATGTAAAGATATTGTAAAGTTAAGGTAAAAATAAGGAAAGAGTTGGGGTGAGGTCACTAACTATTAAGGCAACGGTTAAGGTAAGTTAAGAGTAAAGGTAAAGGATAAGTTAAGGTAATTACAGTGTCTTTCTTCCTCTCAGCGTGACCTGAAACGCCCTCAAAGCGTCCCAAAGCTCCTCCTGTAACTACACGTCGTATAATCCAGCCTCAAACTGGGATTTGTCCCACAGCTGGAGTCCGGCCAGTCCTGGTCACACATCCACAGCTCTGAGGGAGGGGCTCAGGGTGACCACGCCCCAACCAATCAATCAACGCATTCCATTGAACTCCGGCTTCTGAACGAGCTCATCTCAGAGTTTAGATTATTTAGACCAGGATTCTCAACCGTGTGGTCAGGAGCCCATTTGGGGTCGCAAAACACTGGGAGGGGGGCCCAGATGCCTTCAAGGAACTAAGAATTTTTTTTTTTTTTTTACCATTTTTCTGTAACGAGACCAAACTCACCATTTTTTAACCTGATTTTATCACTTTTTCTTGCCATATTTTTGCTACATTATTCCCATTTCTGACACTTCTACATCACATTTCAATGACTTTCCTACACATGTTCAGCACTTATAAACCCTTTTCCACCTAATGTCACATATGTTGACCCATTATTGTCACTTTTAATATCTTCTCACCATATTTAATGCTTTTTTTTTTTTTAATTTAACCACATCATGATTTTTCACGCCCATTATTTGCCAGTTTAAACTAATTGTTCAAATATTGACACTTCGAACCCGTTTTATCACTTTTTCTCTCCGTTTTTAGTCACACTAATTTGCAACTTTTAACCAATTTCTGTGGTTTTTTAAAAACCCATTTTACCACCTTTCTCATTATAACGCACAACCTTTTCCTAAATATAAAAGCTTAGAAGTATTTATAAGAAAATATTATCACATCTTAAACAGTTTCTAAGAAAAGCTGTCCCCTTTAATAAAGATACCTCAGTTAAAAAAAAAAAAAAAAAGGAACAAGGGCAATAACTCCGGAAAAAAAATAATTGCGTATGTGTCATTTTCTAACTCCATCAAGGTATTGATACCCTGAAGCCACACGCCTAATTTGGTTATCCTATCTTAAACAGTTTTTGACAAGAACTGTTCCCTTTAACTGGGACAGACAAACGGACGGAGCCCAACCCTAAATCACCCTTCCACATGTTGTGGCAGGGGATAAAAAAGAGTTAGATATATAGAGATATAGAGACAGAGAAAGAGTTGATATAGATAAAAAGATAGATGGAGATACAGAGATAGAGTTTGATAAATAGAGTTAGAGATACATAGATAAAGAGTTAGATAGAGATATAGTTTGATAGATAGTTAGAGATAGATAGAGTTACTGTAGATACATAGAGCTACATAGATAATTATAAACCCACAGACAGTGTGTCAAACATATTTTATTGAATATTAATCAAACATCTATATCTGTAGCGTCTACATCTCCGTCATCCAGAAGCAGAGTTTCCTGTCGCTGCCGAGCACGCAGAGCGGCAGCGTGCGGTGCCAGCTGAGCCCTGAACCCACGGTGGCACAGCCAATCACCACGGGCTGTGAGGACGCCAAACACACGTGATCAGATCTAAGAACCGTGTGTGTGAGGCAGATCTGAGCCGTACAGACCTGAGGGTGACCCAGGTGGTGGATCAACACCTGACTGCTCATCTTTCCTGGACAACCAGTGGTCGCAAACAGGTTCTCATTGGCTCTAGACCACCTCAGAGGGGACAGCAGAACCCTGGTCAAAACTCTAATCCAGCCCCACCACATGGACACTGTTCAACCATCTCAACCATTAAGCCCCGCCCCTTCATTACACTTTGGCTTTGCTCACACAAAGCTGGCAAGAGGAAGGAAAACATCTAGTGTTTGGAAGAAACCGTAAAAAAAAAAAAAGGTTTCAAAAATACAATAAAAAAAAAACGGCAAGAAAACCAAAAAGACACAAGACCAAAAAAACAACAAAAACAAACACAAAAAAAAGAAAAAACACAAAATGACAAAAAATACAAAAAACAAACAAAAACAGACACAAAACGACAAAACTCACAAAAACATGAAAAACTTTAATAAATGCAAAAAACACCCAAAATAAACAAACAAAAGCACAAAAAACAGGAAGAAATCACATGAAATGACTCTAAAAACACAAAATAACTAAACATGAAAAAACTAAATTTCTCCATAAAAACATAAAACAACAATAAATTTAAATTACTCTCAAAACGTACAAAAAGACAACAAATCCCATAAAACACAACATAAAAAACTAAATGACTGCAAAAATAAACAAAACAATAAAAAAGTAGAGGCCTAAAATGTTTCTTAATTAAATAAGTTTGAATCTCAGCTAAAATGAGAATAATTTAGCGTTAATCGGCCAAAAAAGTTGAAAACTATTGGATTAAAATCACTGATAAAAACACAAGTAAGCTCAGAGAGGGCGGGACTTACTTGAAGAGGCGGGCCTTATCCATGTGGGCGGGTCTTTTCTCTTGTGCGTAACTGCCAGAATCAGAAAAACAAACAGTGTTGGGACTTGAATCATCATAAATCAGCAGTTGGTGGCGTTCACTCACCTGGAACGCGTCACGTCCCAGATCAACCAGTCGTTCCCCGACACAGCGCCAACTTTGATTGGGTTAGGGAAACACCAGTCAGCGAATGAGAGTGTCCCACAGTCCAGAGACAGCATGGCCTCCTGCGTCACCAGGTTGTAGAACCGGATGGTGCCCTTCTTCTCCGCTACCATTAGCTGAGGAAGCATTAGCAGCTAGGTTAGCACTCATGTTAGCAGCTAGGTTAGCGCTCACATTTGCAGCTGGGTTAGCACTCACATTAGCAGCTCACATTAGCAGCTGGGGACGCATTAGCAGCTAAATTAGCACTCACGTTAACAGCTCAGTTAACACTCACATTAGCAGCTGGGTTAACACTCACATTAGCAGTTAGCGTTTATGTTAGCAGTTAGTGCTCATGTTAGCAGCTGGGTTAGTGCTCATGTTAGCAGCTGGTTTAGCGCTCTTGTTAGCAGCTGGGTTAGCGCTCATGTTAGCAGCTGGGTTAGCGCTCATGTTAGCAGCTGGTTTAGCGCTCATGTTAGCAGTTAGCGCTCACGTTAGCAGCTAGGTTAGCGCTCATACTGACTCTGAGGGGTTATTCTGATGCTTGTTCTCACCTTAAAGACTTCCTGTGAGTGCCAGCACACACTGACTCCAGGAGACAGAAGTCTGAAGATGACGCTTTCAGTGCCGTCCACGTCCCAAACCCTGAACACATACGCAATTCAGCTTTTATTTTGAAGGAAACGACCAGAAATGACACAATTCTCAACCCGAGCAAAACAACTACAGCTGTGATTAACACATGTTACTGTGTGGGTGTTCCAGAGAGAGTGGTGACCAGTTTAGATGGAGATGCTTTAAATACTATCATGGTTTATGGTGTTTTTAGTGTATTTTTGGAGTTATTTTGTGTGGTTTTAGATTGGTTGTTGTTGTGTTGCCTGTTTGTGTTAGTTTTGTTGTTATTGTTGTTGTAGTGTTGTGTGTTTTGAAATCATTTTGTTTGTTCTTTTTGAATTTTTTTTTTTTTGCATATTTTTGTTGTCATTTTGTGTGTTTTTGTTGTTGTGTTTAATTTCCTTCAGTTTATTTTGTGTGTTTTCAGAGTCGTGTGTGTTGGGTGAATTTCGTGTCATTTTGTGTGTTTCTCGAGTCATTTAATGTGTTTCTTGTGTCTTGTTTGTGTGTTTCAGGGGTCTGTACGTATGTTTCAGGAGTTCTGTGTGCTTTTGGAGTTGTTTTATGTGTTTCTTGAGTCATTTTATGTATTTTGGAATAGTTTTGCATTTTTTTGGAGTTATTTTGTGTCTTTTTGTCATCCTGCTGTTACATTTAATAAACATGACGGTGGATGACGAGTGATTTTAGTGGTTTTTGTGTTTATTTTGTGGGAAAACGCTCTTCTCCTCCTCAGTTCTGCTCCTCCAGCTGTGCAGACACACATTTTGAGACTTCAACAGGACGAGGCGGCGGCGGCATCGCGTTACACACAGTTTTGATCTGAGGAACCAGAGCGGAGTCACATGACCATGTTGCTCCCTGTCCCAGGAGTTCAGAGAGGGCAGATGAAAAACAGCAGAAGAGCAGCGAGGGGAGGATGGACTGGATCCTGAGCCAGGACCAGATTACGTAAGGATTACAAGCAGCTTTATCTGCAACATCATGGGAAACAAACCAGTGGATAGGGACAGGTGTGGCCGCAAAGGATTCTGGGAAAAGAATCTTTGAAGTTTTTGAATAAAAAAAAACTGTTTAAACCAGTTGAAAGGTTTTAAACGTCTGCAACTCATTTAAAGATAATTAAAAACCACTGACTCAAACAGAATCAGAAGAAAAATCAGCGAAAAATACATTTGATCTTTTTTTGACATTTTCTTCCATGAAATTAGACACGCTTTATTTCAACTTCTTTCAATTGTTTTTAATTTGTTCTTTTTCTTTTTTTTTTAATTTTATTTTCTTCTTTTAAAATGTTTTAAACATTTACATTTTTAATGGATTCATTGATTGATTTATTTATTTTTCAAGTTTTGCACTTTTTGATTTACATTTTAAATCAAATTACTTAACTTCTTTCAAATATTTTTTTTATTTATTCTTTGTTTTTTTACTTTTTGCTTTTATTATTTCTGATAAAATTCAACAACAATCTAACTAATATTTGTCTTTCAAAGGTTTTTGATTAATTGTATTTAAAAATGTTTAGCTTTATTTTTAAATACTTTTTTCTTCCAATTTTCACCTTTTTGATTTCACATTTTCTAGAGTAATTTTGGTGTTTTTGGAGTTGGTTTATTTTAAATGGGAAAGCATTTTTTGTAGTCACGTGATATTTTAATTTCACCATTTGGCTCACGGTGTGTTTTTAAAGAGTAATGATGGTCTAAACAACTGTTTATTTAAGGGTTATAAATGTTAAAAAAAAAAAATATATATATATATAATTATTACCAATAGGGGGCAGTAATATAGTGAGTAGTTTTAGGGTTTTCCTTCTAAAACTAAGCTTTTAGTTTCTCAATAGGAGGAAATCTGATTGATCTACAGTATATTTTCATGTAACCTCTGGCTGTGCGTCAGGGCTTGTTTTTAAAGGATAATGATGGTGGTGGTGGTGGTATACCAGAGCCACGTGAACCGTTGATCCAAACGTTCCAGGACGTGTTTGAAGGTGAAGGCTTGAGATAAAGAAGTGTGTAAACACTCTGAGGTCTCTGCGGACACAGAAATCACCTCAGACCACAACGGGGAACCACGACCGAGCCGCTTTCCTTCAGATCTGTGTCCGGGTAGAGCTGGGCGCGCCGATAAAAAACAGTGCAGTTGCGTCACAAAGAATCAAAGAGCGGCGCTCGGCTTCCAGGTTTAGGATCGGGTGATCCAGGAGAGAAAACAGAGAGGCCGCGGCTCCACGGCTAAGCTCCCGTCACTCTGAGTGGAGGAAATGGGACGTGCTGCGATGCTGAGTGATCCAATTTACTCCAGAGAGGAGAGACAAGAACCTGAGCTGGGAAAACTGTGGGAATCCAACACAGATCACCTCCCGGGGTCATCCAGGTCCACATGCTAAACCTCAGCATCGCTCCTCCTCACCAAGAAATGATTAAAATGTTTCATCCAAAGAGATGATTAAAGTCTGTGTAAAGCAAATTCAGCCATTTTCTTCTAAACACATTAAATTTGTCATTAATGTTTTTCTTAAAACATGTAAAAAGTCATTCAACCATTTATAATGTAATTATGGAGCTAGGATTCACAAACTGGGTTTTAAAATTTCTGTCTTCAGGACGGGTCAGAAATCATACGGAGCCCTCATTAGCATTAACCTGACCCTGCTGCTGAAGCACACCAAACTTTCACGGCCTCCAGAGGGCGCAATTCGGCCCCTAGCTGAAAACAAACCACATATTCGGACTCGGGGAAATAAAATGCGTCCACTGGTGCCATATTTTCCATAAAATAAGCACTTTCTTTGCACCACGAGTTTGTGTTTCGCCTCTAGCGGGCGCAGTTCTGACTCTATCCAGGAGAGATGCATATATTATATGTATTGACTCGGGCGGAGCAGACCTTTCCACTGACACGTTTGGCCTGATTGGAGCATTTTTCCTAAGTTTTTTGGTCTTTCACACTGCTCTCTTCCATAGACAGTACACAGAGGCGGCGCCCTTCCTCTGCATAGGCGTGGTCCTAGTGCCTCTAACTGACACGCCCTTAGCGTTTAAAAGCAGAGAGAAGTGCTTGTTCTTCCATGATTTTGAGACCTAATTTTATATATTTAGCAGTGTTGGAACACACTGTGGTACCAGACCCTCGTGAGCACCAGCTGAACAGTATTGGTCATAGATTCCATCATTCATTTTTCAACTCAAATTGCTTATTTGTTCTATGCTTTCATTTCAGAGTGCAATGACACAGTTACTGTAACTGGTAACTCAAAAATGTAGAAACGATTATGAACTGGAAACTCAACTAAAGCTAACTATGATAAGCTAATCCACCGACACACAGACTGGGCTAAGAGCTAATGCTAACCACTCCATATAAGGAATAGACCAAATAAAACGAACACTTCGTACAGTCATAAAACCACAGAGATATATTTCACGTGTTCAGACAAAGCTGGTGCCATTAGACTAATGTAACTATTGAGATTATTACACAAATATACTGAATGATTAAATCATCAGCTTGATCTGGTTTATTTATAGGAAATCAGAGTTATTTATTAACCATAACTTTATGTAACTCATTATCAGATAAATTAAACAAAATTCATCAGCAGTAAAAACACTAATGGAGTCATTTTTGCTTTTTTTTAGAAAATAATTTTATTTTAAGTGAGGAAATAAATGAATTACATACAATAACACTAATAGTGTGACCCACATACTCTAATATATTCCATAAAATATCAGCTCATGAGTTCTCTGAGTCAGCAGTTATTGTGGACTTTTTAATGTGTCTAAAGTTGATTTATTCACATTTATTTGTGTTTGTAAAGAACCTGTTTACACTTTAAGTTGGCAGTTGTTTATCGATATCGTGATAAATACCAGAAATTATCGGGATAACTTTTTTTTTAGTCCATATCGCCCATCCCTAGCTCAAAGTATAGGACAATTCTGATCCAATTTGGATGAAAGTCTGTGGGGTGATTGTGGAACCAACCCGTCACAACCAAACATAATTTCATGAAGATCAGTCAATGAAGGACTGAGATATGAGTTTCTGAAATTTTACCAATGATGAAAGATTTTTCTACATTTTTCAAACTGATCCAGAATCAGTTTTTTGATCCAGATCACCTCTAAACATTAATGAAATCTTCCACAACCTAAAAGGTCTTTCTTTAGTTACAATTCTCTCTGAATCAATGACGTACTTTAGACGAGCGGAGGTAATACAGTAGGTATCTGTACTCAAGTATCTCTGCTACTGAGAGACGTTTCCATCACCTCTCGTCGTTAATAAATCACGTGATGTCGGTAACAAACGTCACTAGTTTTGTGAATACAGTAAGTCTCTTATTATTGAATGCTTCTTTAATGTGATGCTCCTCTTTGTTTACAGACAGCTAAGCTCACGCTATGATTCTGCTCGCACTGACTCGGTTTAGTTGTCCTCAGATGACTTTCTGCGTTTGGCGCCATGTGAATGAAATTGAATTAGGATTATAAATCCCACGGCGGGCGAACGTATATTTCACTGGATAAACTGGAGACGATGTTGATCCAAAAAGTCAATTAGAGGTTTAGAACCGCTGCTGCTTTGGCTGTAGTTAAAGGTCACCTATACATAACTGATGTAGTTCATAATCCATTCACAGGCTCACATTAGCAACACGAGGAGAGGATTGGGAGGGAAACCAAAAGGATTAGCAGCGGGAACGGGACATAAACATAATGCAGCAGCAGTAGTAGTAGCAGGTGTGTATTACCCACAGCACAGCGAAAGATGACCTCAGAAGACCTCTGCAGCGCTGCCATGTGACCTGAAGGAGGCGCCGTTAAACGCCTCGATAAGCCGGGATCGGGTTTCATTACAGAAACCATCAACACATCAAAGCGACGTCTGACAACTTCACCACGGTTACTGGGAGAATCAGTGGAACTTTGTGAAACAAATGTTGCTACAATACAAACAGTTGGATGTTGGTTTGATATATTTGTTAAACTTTGTTATTATTATTGAGGAGGTTTGGAGTGTCCATCTTCCAGCAGAGGTCTCACAGGCTCCAAAACCATTTTTAAAGGAAACACCTTCAAAGACAGATTTGAATTTGTCGAAATTTTTGAAATATTGTTTTTTCATCTGTGAAAAACTGTAATGGAAACATGGCTGCTGTCTGGCAATGCAGATTATTTTATGTCTTAATAAGCATTTTAATGTAATTAATATTTTCACGTTGATTTCTGATCCTCCTAAAACATTAACGAAGCTTTTATTTACATTGCAGGGTTCTCTTCAGTGCTGTTGAGTGTAGGGGCCCTCGACGTTGTAATTTTGCTTCCCTACGGAGAGACGGTAAATGGATTGATTTATATATCCCTACACTGAAGTAGTCCCACAGAGCTTTACAATATCAGCTCATTCATCTATTCACACACCAATGGGACTGCGCTGCCATGCAAGGCACTAGTCGACCACTGAGAGCAACTTAGGGTTCAGTGTCTTGCCCAAGGACACTTTGACACATAGACAGGTATAGACTGGGCTCAAACCCCCAACCTCTCAATCAGAAGACAACCCCTCTACCACCTGAGCCACGGCCCATGGAGATCACGCTCCCTACCCTCCGTTTTCAGCAACATGAGTATTTTTATTCTTTCTTTTCTAATCGATACCGTCATCATAATTGTTGCACACAAAAGGATACACGAGTTATTTAAACTCTCTTTTTAATCTGATTGACAGCTTCTACCAGACGTAGCGTGTAGCGACACATGAAGCTGCTCGTCATCTCTCTATAAAAGCAAGGAATGTCTGTTTGTGTGTGTGTTTGTTCCAATATTACTGCAGGTCACACATACAGTAATGCCTCATTTCTATTTGAAAAGCGCGTCTTGGAATCAGTCTTTTTAATAAAATATTCTTTCTCGTCTCTACAGTGTGTGAGTATTTATTAGTGGAGGATCTACAGTGGATATATAAAGTCTACACACCTCTGTTCAAATGCCAGGTTTTTGTGATGTACACAAATGACACCAATATAAATAATTTCACCACTTTTTCCACCTTTAATGTGACCTATAACCTGTACAATGCAAATGAAGAACAAACTGAAACCTTTAAAGGGGAAAAATAAAAACTTAAGTTAACATGGTTACATAAACATACACACCCTTAAACTAATACTTTGTTGCAACATATTTGGCTTTTATTACAGCACTCAGTGTTTTTGGGTCAGTGTGGAACATCTTGATGATGTCCTATTTACCCACTCTTCTTCACTAAACTGCTCCAAATGTGACAGATAGTGAAGGTATCTCTGTGCACAGCTCTGTTCAGATCACCACACAGATGTTCAATCAGATTCAGGTCTGAGCTCTGGCTGGGCCAGTCCAAAACCTCCATCTTATTCTGGTGAGGCCATTGTTTAGTTGATGCTGTGCTTAGGGTCATTGTTGTGTTAAAAGATAAAGTTCCTCTTCATATTCATCTTTCTAACAGAAGTCTGAAGGTTTTGTGCCAACACTGCGGAACTGTTCATAATTACCTCCTCCCTGACTAATGCCCCAGCTCCAGCTGAAGAAAAACAGCCCCAAAGCATGATGCTGCCACCACCATGCTTCACTGTAGGTATGGTGTTTTTTTGGTGATGAGCAGTGTTGTTTTTGCACCAAATATACCTTTTGGATTTATGACCAAAAAGTTCAACCTTGGTTCCATCAGACCATAACACATTTTCCCACATGTGTTTGGGAGACTTCAAATGTGTTTTTGCAAAATTAAGCCGGGATTGGATGTTTTTCTTGGTAAGATAAGGGTTCCGTCTTGCCACCCCAACCTCATAGCCCAGACATATGAAGAAGATAGAGATTGTTGTCACATGTACTACACAACCAGTACTTGTCAGAACTTCCTGCAGCTCCTTCAATGTTGCTGTCGGCCTCTTGGCAGCCTCCCTGACCAGTTCTCTTCTCGTCTTGTCATCAATTTTAGACGGACGTCCTGTTCTTGGTAAAGTCACTGTTGTGCCAGATTTTCTCCACTTGATGATGACTGTCTTCACTGTGTTCCATGTTATATTTAATTCCTTGGAAATGCTTTTGTGCCTTCACCTGACTGATGTCTTTGAACAATGTGATCCTCTGATGCTTTGGAAGCTCTCTGAGGACCATGGCTTGTTCTGGAAGATGTGGCTACAAAAATATGAGGAAAAGCTACGAGAACAGCTGAACTTTATTTGGAGTGAATCAGAGGCACTTTAAATGGTAAACACAGCCCCGCCCCCAGTTTTAAGAGGGTGTGTACACTTGTGCAATCTCATTCTGTTTTTTATTTTTACTTCACCTCCCTGAAAGGTTTCAGTTTTTTTTTCATTTGCATTGCACAGGATATAAGTCACATTAAAGGTGGAAATAGTTGTGAAATTATTTATCTTGGTGTTAATTTTTTTACATCAGAAAAACCTGGCATTTGAACAGGGGTGTGTAGACTCTATATCCATATATATACACCAAGAATGACTAACTCGTAGATTTATAAACACTACATATATATATATAAAATACACTTATAAGCACTACGCCTCAGTTTCAAACATGATGGAGGTCGAACGCTTCATCCGATCTTTCCTAAAGTTCTTCCCGTTGATCAGTGACGAGTCACGGCCCTGGTGAAATGTATCCATGATGGTTCCTAGTCCTCACATACATGTTCCCATGGTTCCTCCTTTACTCTGGATCCCAACTAGAAGCATTGAGCGTGGAGCTTTGTTTTCACACTGAGGGCGTGTGGCCCGGTTCCGCCTCCTCACGGCAGCGTCAGGTTCCACTTTTGGCTGCTGAGTGGCTCCCAGAGGCTCCTGGGAACCTTGATGACGAGGAACACGGCTGCCAAAGCCAACAGAGTGACGGGGAGGTCATGAGCCCCCCCCCCCCCCCCACCCTTCCTCTGCCCTCCTCCCATAGTGAGGCTCCTGGAAGCTCTACTCCCGTTAACTCTAACGTCTATCCCTCGTTACGCCTCCGTCTTCCTCCCTCGTCCCATATTTTCTCAACATGACAGAGTTTAAATCTTTCAGCAGATGGAGCGCTCTCCTGTTTTCTCTGGCATGACCAGCATAAGGAGGAGGGGCGGGGGGTGGGGGGGGGGGAGAAATCAGCCATAAAGTGATCACTACCATTCTTCCTCTACCCAAGGTCATTACGCTCCAGCTTGTTACAAATGTTACGTCTTTGGAGCATTTTCACATCGTGTGTGTGTGAATAAAGAGCTGTAATGTAATCCAAGTGCATTGTGGGTGATGAAGCTAACCTTATACTGTCTGCTGTTCATTAACTAAACAATACTAAAGTTCTCATTCATCAAACAAAGGAGGATATGTGGTCAGGACGACCATCAGCTCTTTAACATCCTTCGACTTTCCAGATTACCAGAAAAAATTATTTAAAATGGTTTAAAAAAAAAAAAAAACAAAACAAAAAAAACTATAAGGTAAAAAATTTTTTTAAAAAAAATGTAATAATTAAAAAAAAAAGAAAAAACTGAAAAAGTGTGAAAATGTAGGAAACTCTTCCTTCACCTAATTGGATTTCCATATTTAACCAATTAGCTGAAAACGCCCTATGTTGTGCTTAGCGTTGTGTTTCTGCTCCATTAACAGAGAGCAGAGCTGAAACATCACACAGAGAGAGAGAGAGAGTAAGTAAGTAAAGGGCGTGGACCTGCAGGTGTGGTCGTCACTGACTGAAGCGATCTGTTTCCCCTCCGTGGGCTCAAACACCACATGGTTCACGTAGCTGGAGTGGCCCTCCATCACCTGGGGAGGGAAACACACCACCCAGCAGGTCAACAGACGTCACAGACCAGGATGCATGTGCACACTCTGCTCTACCTTCACTTCATGCTTCTCCTGCAGGTCAGAGGTCAGGAGGCGGAGCTTCCTGTCCGCCGCCGCCGTGCACAACCTGCAGAGAGACGAGGACCATCAATAAAACCAATAATCAATGAAACACACACTGAAACATGTGACAGACTACAAAGCTGGCTAACGTTGTACGGAGCTAAATCACCATGGTAACTTAGGCTGAACGACAAACCTGGTCGGAACACGATTTTGTTCTGGATAGGATGTTAGCGAGCACTAAAGCCCCACCTCCTGACCAATCAGTTCTCTTAAATAGTGAGCTGTCCAATAAAAGGAGGATCATTGTGAACACGTCTCTATGTAGAGCTGATGTGATGCTGACAGGAGAGAATAAGTAAAATAAGTCAGCTGATAATAAAACCTGCGTGCATCGGGCACTTTCAGACCTATAAATTAACAAATTAATTCATTAATTAATTCATGTAAACTGTGGTGGCGCTGAGAGCCTCAGTCCTGTAGATAATATAAATATTAATATATTCCACCTTATGAAGTAGATCTGTATAAACGCAGCATCAGAGACACAGACAAGGTAAAAGAGAAAGTTAAACTGTTTATTCCACGTTTATAATCTCACTAATTTAATCATTAACACTCATTAAATCCTGTATTAATTACTTTCTGCTTTTACTGCAGTAACAGTTGTTTTTGGTCTGAATTATGGATTTTAGTTCTTCATATTTTTAAAGAATTATTCATCAATAGTGACGTAAGTTTCTCTCCAGTTTCTGTGTGATTGTGATTGGTCTGACGCTGTAATCTCCTCCTCTGTCACTAGAGCGCGCACGTAGCCAGGCTGGAATGAACTCACTTATAGTTATAATCTAGATTAGTAGGACAACTTCTGTCTGATGGAGAATGTTTGGTTAGATGAAGCTAACAGAGATAAATCTAGGATAGAATTATCTAGCTTTGTAGTACAGGCCCATGGGGGGTATTAGATCAAACCCAGCTTAGGGTTAAGTCCAGATTTAACCTGAGAGTCCGGCTTCATCAATGAGAAAACACCTTAGTTACCATAGTAACACAGTCCTATCAGTGTGTGATCACACGATCAGTTGTTTGCTATGACAAATTGACTAAATAACACCTTTAACCATTTACTACTTTTAAAATGTTCAAACCACAGTCGGTCCTTTTTTTTCTTTAACGTGTCCGTCATTTATTTTCACTGCTCAGTAACAGATGATGTCACTTCCTGTTGGTCTCAGCATTGGTTCCTATTGGCTTCTCATTCATCGTAAAAGCTGCAGTCACTCTCTAATCATTAAATCTGTGATTGATTTCGTGGGTCTTATGACTGTGTACTTAAGCTAAACACTGTCAGCTGATTGGCTGAGCTTCAAACTGAGAAGAGTATAATGAAATAGTAAAATCCAGCATGGTCACAGACTTAGCTGAACCAGGTTTAAACCATAAGCCTGGTTCTACTGAGAACACTGATGAAATACAACCCCAGAGTCATTAGTGTGAATATTTGTTGTTTTGTGTTATTAGAGCCATTTTGTGTGTTCTGTATTTTAGTGGCTGTGTTGCTAATATTTGTTGAGTTGTGTATCTGTTGTTGTACTATGGTCATGAAGTCATTTTGAGTATCTTTGTCAGCATTTCGAGTTTTTAGAGTGAGTGTGAATTTTTGTTGCAGTTTTGTGTGTTTTTAGAGACATTTTGTGTATTTTTGTTGTCGGTTTGTCTTCATTTTCTTTATTTTTGTAGTCTGTCATTTTCTGAGCCATTTTGCGAGTCTTTGGTTTTTATCTCATTTTGTGCATCATTATTGTAATTTTGTGTTTCTTAGTTAGCATTTTGAGATTTTGGAGTCATTAGAGGGAATTTTTGTTGTCGTAATGTGTATTTGTTGTCGTACTGTGTTCTTAGAGTCAGTTTGTGTATTTCATTTTTCATTTTGTGTGTTTTTAGTCATTTTTGGTATTTTAGCAGCTGAATTGTTGTTGTACTGTGTTTTTACAGTCATTAGTGTGATTGTTTGTTGTTTGGTGAAGTATTTCAGTAGCTGTATTGCTAATATTTGTTGTGTTGTGTATTTGTTGTCGTATGATGTTCATGAAGTCATTTTGTGTTTCTTGGTTAGCATTTTGAGTTTTTAGAGTCTTTAGGGTGTATTTTTGTTGCCGTACTGTATTCATGGAGTCAGTTTGTGTATTTCATTTTTCATTTTGTGTGTTTTAGTTGATTTTTTGTCTTTTTAGAGTCAGTGTGAATTTTTGCTGTTTTGTGTGTTTTTAGACATTTTGTGTATTTTTATTTTCAGAGCCAATTTGAGTGTCTATGCTCATTTTGTTTGTTTTTGTGTATTTTTATGTCATTTTGTGCATTTACTTTTGGGGCCTGCACAAAATTAAACGAATGGTCGCATGTGGGCCCCAAGCCGGAAGTTGCATTGGAAGCGACTTGTGCGACATATCTGTAGATTTGTCCCTCTAGTGAGTAAACGTATGAACTGCATGTCCTTGTGAATGCACGCTGGCCTCAAGGCCCGCTCTGATTGGCTCTATCTTCAGCTTAAACTGCCAATAGGGAACTCAGTTTAGAACCTGCCTTTTCCCTTTTCTCTCCTCCTGTTGTACTCCACTTTTCAGATAAATATGGGGCGCTGACCTTGTGGTGACCTTCAGTCCTTCCATGTTATGTGTGTCTTTTCATGTTTTCTTGGACGGGATGTAACTTAAACTGAATTGCCCCTCATGGATAAATAAAGTTTTTGAATCTGAATACTCTGAACAATACGGCCCATATGGAGCGAGCGCAGAACTGCCAAAGATGTCAACACCAAACACATGAAAAATTAAGCCAAAACTGTAGATTTCGCTGTATATAGATCAAATGTTACTCCTATCCCTGATATATAAATATATATAAAGCCTTCATCCTGGACCGTGCTGAGTAAACTCACTTCACACAGAGACAAACAAGCGCCTGCACGCCACCTACGCACACCCACATGATTCCAGGAAGGACTTTCCCCTCTAATCAGGGTGCTGGCAATTATTCACACAATTACATTAACTCACTTATGACAAAAAAAAACACACACAGGCCTGAGCAGAATAAACAGACAGGCTCTGACTAGGAACAGGTGCGGCGTGGAAACACGTTTCACTCGTTAACGCTGTGATCAACCATCTGAAGAGGTGGTCATTAGTGATTTACAGGAGAAACGCCCACAATCTGCACATCCAGGGGGGAGAAGGTGCTTTTATTGCTGTGCTTTTATTTTGAAAACAGGTTACATTTTTTCCTAAAATGAAATCGTTTCACACGTCTACCACTAGAAGTCAGTGGTTCTCAAACATTTCAAACCGCGACCCCCAAAATAAAGGTTCCAGAGAGCAGGGACCCCCACTTAGCTGAAGGTGGTTATAATTATTATTATAATTATAGTCATCTTAAAGATAGAAATCCTGGTTTTAATCACTAATAAAATGGGTTAAAGTCACCAAAAATTGTGGAAAAGGTGGTGAAAAGAGATTTTAAAAACCACAGAAATTGGTTAAAAATACAAAAAATACAAATAAATGACTCTAAAAATACGTAAAAATTACATTGAAAACAAAAAAACACACAATGACAACAAATGTACAAAAAATAACTGAAAAACAAAAAAACAACATCAAAATTACTCTAAAAACACACAAAAAAAGACAACAAAATCATATCGTCCAAATTGTGCAACTTTTTTGTAGTTTTGGGATTTTAAAAATCCCAGAAGTTGGTTAAACTTTGCAAATTATGGTGGACAAAAACAGACAGAAAAAGTGGTAAATGGGTTCAAAGTGTCAATATTGGATTAAAATTGGCAAAAAATTACATTTAAAAAGTAGGAAAATTTAGTTTAAACTGGCAAATAATGAGCATGAAAAATCATGAATGTGGTTGAATTGGCAAAAATAATCATGAAATATGGTGAAAAAGGGTTAAAAGTGACAATAATGGATCAAAATATGTGACATTAGGTGAAAAAGTGGTGGAAAGGGTTTATAAGTGCTGAACATGTCTGGAAAGTGGAAAAAATGTGTAGAAAAGGAATTGAAATGTGGTGTAGAAGTGTCAGAAATAGGAGTAATGTAGCAAAAATACATTAAAAGGAACAAAAATATGGCAAGAAAAAGTGATGAAAATAGGTTAAAATATGGTCATTTGAGTGTCGTTGCAGAAAAAGGGTAAAAATAAGCGGTTTAAGTCACCACGCGTTACCTGATCATGGGGATCCTGTCGAGGCGAGACTCTGGACTCCAGGCCAAAGCGTCCACACGCAGCTCGTGGTGAAAAGCTCGAAGAACGTTGAAGTCGACTCCCTCTACCTCCATGTCCTCCTCCTGAAACAAGCACAGCTTTATTAATAAAGAACATTTAAACAGTCACACAAAGAACTGAAGGAGGATCATATTAAATCTCTGACCTGAAAGATAATGGTTCCCACCACCACGTACTGGTTTCCCCCGTAGGCCAGCAGAGAGGCCGAGCTCCCCGAGCAGAACGGACTGAACTCCACCACGTGCACGTAGTCCTCACACGGCACCGTGTACGTCGGACTGTGGCTGGCGTCGTCCTGCATGTCCAGGCCGTTGATAACGGGAACTTATATCTGACACTACAGGAAAGAAACGCTACGAGCCGAGAGGAAATCATCACAGACGTGAAATAAAAGAGGAAAAAATGACATTAAAAAAAACACAAAACATAACAGAAATAAACAAAAATATCACAAAAACAACAATGGCTTAAAAACATGAAACATTTTTCATAAAACACACAAAGTGGCTCCAAAATCAGTAGAAATACACAAAATTACACTAAACGTAAAATAAATAGACACAAATTAACACAAAACACAAAAATTACAATAAAAAATACCCAAATGACTAAATACACTCAAAACCATAACAGAAATACACAATTATCACGAAAACAACAGAAATCACTCAAAAACATAATGAATTACTCAAAAAGATAATAGAGACACACAAATGTATTCCAAATATAAACAACTCATACACACACAACAACAATAGAGATACACAGAATAAATGACTGCCAAAACACACAAAAGGTAGATTAATAATGATATATTGATAACCAAAAATGAACTCAAACAAACAATAACGACAATAAAAAATACACAAATGATTCAAACACAAAAAAAAAACATAATAGAAATAAACAAAATGATCAAAAAAAACAACAACAAAAGCAAATGACTTAAAACACAATCAGTTACTCACAGAAAGACAAACACACACAAACTGACTCCAAATATCAACAAAACAATAAATACATAAACTGAGTGCAAAAATACACAACCCACAAAAGGCAAAAACTTATTACAAAACATAAAATTGACAGCATTAATGAGCAAAAAAGACAAAACAAGAAATGCAATTTATATATATAAATAAATAAACACACTATAAAATCACATAGAAAATATTCCCAGATGAGGAGGAAAATGTTTCCGTTTAAAGAACCCATTTTTAAAAATCCCATTAACAGGATGTGAACACATTAAAGAGGTGAGTAGTGTTTATATCACAATAAAATAATAGCTTTCACATTGTGTTACTCATTACTATTAGTTACATTCAGTAACTCGAATGACTCCGTTCTGACAGCTTAATATATTTAAATATGGCACTGAACAGCTTCTCCTCACCAGTTTGTAACACCTTAGACTGAATTGTGACGGTAAATGTTATCTACACAGCAGGATTTGTCCCATAAAGTCAACACTTACCTCCTTGTTTAGCTTTGGCTCCAAACACGCGCGTTTCAGCTTCATGTGATGACATTCCGGGTACGTCACAGCTCATTAATATACGGGGGGTGAGTTTTTCCACTGTCTTCCCCCCCCGTCTGATGGTACGTTCCAGCATCTCAAAGCTGTGCGTTGATTGGCCGAGGAGCAGACACGTGACATGGGTTTTTAAAAATTCAAACCGCTTCCTGACTGCGTCATCAGAACTCGCTCAGCGTCAATCTGGAGGATATTTAAAACACATTTTATTCATTTAAAAGCCTCTTTTTGTGTGGGTATTTTGTAGTTTTGCGTTATTTGAACAAAAACAACAACCTGTAAGTTAATAGGTTTGTAAATGATCAGAAAATATACTTGTTTCAGTTAACTTTCACTGTTTTTACTTAGAAAGTTGGATAAAATTCTGCATTTTATACCTAAGTTATGTTATATTACGTTCTTTCTTTCTCTTTTTTAACTCTTTATTCCTTCTGTCAGAGCTCTGTCAATGTTAACACACAATTTGATGCTATTTTGTTTGCTTATTTGTAAAGTTGTGATGAATATTTATTTTTTTGTTTCAGCCTCAGGACTAATAATATTAATAATAATAATGGAGGACTGTGTAAATGTGCTGAAGCTGATGATGAAGACCTTCAGAAGGGAAAGCCACAGAGTTTTATCATCTGAGAGGACCACAGTACTGGGAGCTGATGGGATGCTGATGGTTTTACAGCTCGTCATGGCAGAGATCAACAAACAGGTGGGCTTATAATAATTCATGTTAAGTAATTCACAATTAATATGAATGAATTAATAGATTTTATAAGTGATAATATGATGCCAATACAGAATTTCAATGAAACTATTTGCAGGGCTCATTTTTAATCACAAATTGTTGAAATAACAAAATTTTCCTCAAATTATTCCACAAAATTTCCACAAATTGAATAAAAATCGGTCACAAAAATCAAGAAAATTAAACTGAAGATCCTGTAAAAATTGACGTTAAAAAACACACAAAAGTTATAAACAAAATTATCCCAAAAACAACAGTGACGACTTCAAAATGCAAAAAAATACTCGTAAAACTGACAAAGTGGCCCCAAAATTACATCTAATGTAAACAAAATATACATGACTTCAAATACACACAAATTAACTCAAACACAAATAAAACAACGTTTAAAAAAATATACAAATGACTGTAAAAACACACAAAACCATATCAGAAATCAACTAAATAATCACAAAAAACAACAGCAATGACATGAAAATATAAATATCCTGCATTGTTGGTCATTTGCATAATTTACACATCATTTATACGTAGAAGTGCAAATATTAATGTTTAAAATGGTCAACTTCCCGCCTTAAATCTGCATCCTGTTTGACCTCATGAACTAAAATGAGTTTGACACTCGTCGGTTAAACGAGACGCCCTCGGAGTTAAAATAACACTGGTGAGAAGGTGTCGGATAATTACCCAAGAATAAAACTGATGACATCAGCATGTGCTAATTGCAAGGCTGGAGGATAACTCTCTCTGCGTGCGTGTGTGTGTGTGTGTTAGGGCTGTGGAGAGTTCAAAGTGTGTCTGAGTGACGTGCTGATGGCCTGGAAACACTTACTGTTAGACAAACTCCACCTGCCCCCCCCACCCAGCCCTCGCCCCCACAGCTATGAGCTCATCATGGAGGGGTACCAGTCCTTCCTGAGGGTCTCCAACACCGTGGACCTGCCTGACATTCTCCTCATGTACAAACAGCTGAGGGTCCACTCTGACCCCCAGGAGCCCCTCAGCCCTGTGAGCATCTCATTTGAATGTATTGATTATTTAAAAGTGATAATGCATATTAATAAATAGACAAAAGGGTTGTTTTCATCTGGTGTTTCTGGCCAAATTTTAAAAAGCAACCTAGAATATAGAAGGTATTAAAATACAACATGACAAAAGAGAACAGGTAATCAATCAATCTTTATTGGTCATTGCACACGTTACAGAGCAACAACATTTTGTTTCAGTTTCATCCTGTCCAAGAAAAACATGAAAAGACAATCATATAACATGAGGACAAGGGCGGGAGAACTGTGGATCGCCACAAGGGCGGCGCCCCGTATTTAGACGAAAAGTGGGAAAATGGGAGAAAAGGCAGGTCATACACTGAGTAGATATGACAATTAACAGTAATTACTGATTAAAAAACAAAGCACCAAGCCAGGACTAAAACTTCCACACAGTAAATAACAACAGGAACACAGTTCAAACAAAATAATTATTCCATACTTAACACAAGAGAAACAATGTACAAAAATTTAATTAAAATAAAATAAACGGTTGTCAGTGTCAACATAACTGGTGGTCAAGAAGCCTTGTTTTTAGCTGCTGAGAAAATTATTTATGCTCCTATTTTATTTTATTTTTTTTTTACTTTTTTTAATCTCAGATCAGCCTGTTTGAGTTTCTCTCTGGAAACCATGAGGTTCAGGAGCCCCCGGCCACGCCCCACACGAAGCCACACCCCCTCCGCTCACAGGTTGGTCCTACGGTCATCAATCAGTCGTCATTGAACTCTGACACATTTAAAAACTGGAGGCACAACTATGACTTTATCTCATAATTAACACTTTCTATCTCATAATTGACTTTTTATCCCATAATTATGACTTTCTAACTCACAATTGTGACTTTTTATCCCATAATTATGACTTTCTATCTCATAATTGTGACTTTTTATCCCATAATTATGACTTTTCTAACTCATAAACTTTTTAACTCATAATTGACTTTCTACTGTATTAACTAATAATTGACTTTCTTTCTCATGACTATGACTTTATCTCATAATTATGAGTTTCTATTTCATAATTATGAGTTTCTATTTTAAGTCATTATTATCACTCTATTTTAACTAATTTTTATAACTTTCTATTCTAACTCATAATTATCACTTTCTAATTGTGACTTTTTCTCATGACTATGACTATCTCATGATTATGATTTTGTATTTTAACTCATTATTATGACTTTCTTGTGCTCTTTTAGGTGAAAATGGCCGTGCGTAGAGTTTTCTTCTCCTATCTGAGTTTGCTGGTCAACACTAAGGATGACATGGCGTTAGCGATGACTCTGGATGTGCCGAGTCGCTCTCTGGGACGTCAGGCGTTCACCGATGTGAAACACGCGGCGCGGGACAGCAACACGTCCCTGTTCCTGGTGAGAACAGATGTTCCAGGTGTTCCACAGCTGTAGGTATCTACATGTCTTCTCTCTCCTCAGGCCGTCACCTCCTTTATCAGAGCCGTCCAGCTGGGAGGGAAAGGTTACGCTCCATCTGAGTCCCACCCCCTCAGGAAGCACCTCAAAGGACTCACGCTCTTCGTTCACTTCCTGGACAGCCTGGAGGAGATACTGGGAGAAACCCCTGACCCCAGGTTGGTAGGACGCACTGGATGATGGGATTAGATACATCGAATCTCAATTATAACTTTTCATCTCGTAACTATGACTTTCTTTGTCATGACTATGACTTTCTCATAATTTTGACTTTTTTCTCATAATCATGACTTCCTAACTCACAATTATGACTTTTTATTATTCACTCATTTTAGGACAATATCACATTTCCTCCATGTTTTTTTTTACTGTAAAACACATGGTCTGAAGTTAGCTTTAGCAAGTTCAGCTAACGGCTGGACGTCAAATCTCTCAAAATCTCGTGTGATCTCAGTGTACTGTCACAGCTTAGAAATGTGAAATTACATTATTTAACTCCATTATTAATCTTATATTAATAATAAATTTTGTTGTAATGTTGATATTACACTTTATTTTGGTGAATATTTATGTTCTTGTATGCTGCTGGTCCTGAGAAACACATTTAGTTTTTGACTCAGCAGAATATAGCACCGTCTACCCTCCCTGTGAGGACGTGATGCTGGTTTTTCTGGATGTGGGCGTTTTTACATTCTCAGTCAAGATTCATTTCTGCGTTGAGGCAAAGCTGCTAGCGTAGCCGCATTAGCTTGTCAGGTTGTGTTTGTGCTCCTGTGAAGCTTCCCTCTGATGAGACGCCAGCAGCTCGGGCCAACGCGTGTCTTTCAACGGGCCTTTTTGTTCCGCTCTCAGCGCAGCGCCGTGTTTCCTCACACAAACACCTGTGGTCAGTGTAGCGCCGCGTGCTCAGCCAACCTCTGTTTGCCCAAATGATTCGGTTACGGAGCTCGGCTCACTCGCTGTCGTCACTGACCTCCAGACCAGACACGGGCAACTGATAGCCCTCAGTCTGAATATGTGGAACGCACAAAACAACAGGAAAATATACAAAAATACACAAGGACAAAAAAATACACAAATAAACAAAAACATACGCAAAACAACAAAACCGACACACAATTAAAAAATAAACTTAAACAACAGAAAAATATACCAAAAATACACAAATGAACAAAAACATACATAAAACAGAAAAATACACACAATTTAAAAAAACAAAAACAAACTCATACAAATACTCATAATGGGGCTGGGCAAAAAATCGCTTTATCAAATTTGTAGGTAAAAACAATTTTTATTTTGCAAATTCGAGTTTAAATTTTTTTTTTTTATTATTAGTATTAATATTTTTTATTGATTTATTTTTCCCAACCACATTTTTTCTGACTTTTTCGTGTTCCGTCCTTGTGGGTTACCGTACCAATGTGAGCCCGCCCCCTCTTTGCTTACATGTGTTTACCCTGTGAGTAGCTACAGTATATGTGTGCCTGTTTAAAGTTTTATTCACACTATGCTGAGATGCTAAGGGAAGAATTTATTATTTTTATTTGTAATATTATATTTTATAAAATATGTAGTTATCTGATTTCTTAATCAGAAAATTTAAGCTACTGTGAAGTAGCTGTTGTTCTTTTGCTTAAATCTGGTTAAAGCTTGAAATAGTTGAATAACAGCCTCATTTACTTTTTATTTTGTGATTGTTTTATGTATTTTAACTCTTCAGGACAATCACAGCAATAAAGTTGTACTTTTGACATTATATCTGATGTCTGCAGTAATTTTTAAGTGCATTCAAAATCAAATCAAAACTCAAATTTTTCTCAAAATGACAGAAAGACATACAAAACATGCACAAATTGACACAAAAATATACAAAACAATAAGTCTTTTTTTTTTTTAAATGATACGACCACCTTTTCTAAACCTCACTTTACCTGATGAAAAAATTAATCGTTATAGTTTTTCGACTTTCCCGAAAATGCATCAAAATGTGTAAAACTTTTGGATGTTTTAGTTTATTATCTAAATAATTGTATTTATTAAATGACATGAATTCAGTAAAGTTATCTTTCCAAGCCACACGTTCACAGATGTTGACGCCCTTCTTCTCCTGTCCTCAGCGTGTGCGGGGCCAGGCTGCTCGCTGCCATCAGGGCGGCTCTGCTCAAAGGTCGAAGCAGCGAAGACGAAGTTTACGCCGCGGCCGAGGAGACGAGTCTGGAGCTGAAGGAGAGGATGAGGGAGCTGCAGCAGAAACTCACGACTGAGGGAAGCAACAGCGGCATCAGCCCAGCTCGGGTACCTCTCCACAATACAATGGTTTTCCTGGATCTAGTCCTTCAGTTTTTCTTCGATTATAATAAATATTTTTGACAAAATGTGCAGAAAGTTAAGATGAATTGTGTAATTTTTGAGTTTTACACTCATTATTTAAAATAATTCCATCAAATTTAACTTTTTTCTTCTTGTATTTGATCTTCAAATTATTGAAATCATTAAAAAACTTGATTAAACCTTTAAATGCAGCTTGATTTCTTAGGAACTTTTTCCGTAAAATCTCAATTTTTTTCTTCATTTGTTTATATGTTTGCTGACCTGCAGCCTAAGGCACACGCGGTGAATCACGCCACCGCGCTGGGAGGCCGGGACACGGTGAAGCTGCTGATGGCGCTGCTGGATGAAGAAGCGACGGCTCCTCCGTGTGCGAACAAAGCCGAGCTGCTGTCAGAGGACCAGCCTGTCCTCTGTGGAGCCGAGAGAACCTGCATGCTCTCACTCTTCAGGTACTTGTATTTATACTCGTACGTTGCGTCCAAAGGAATAATGCTGTTTGTTTGTAAACATGCTGTAAAACTAACCAAAGCAAGCCACCAGGGTTTGTAGAAGAACCAAACCTTGGAGTCATTCTGTGTGTAACAGACCTGGTTTCTGGACTGGAACCAGGAACCAATTCAGAAGCTCATCTGGTCCAGGACCAGCCAGAGTTTTTTTAGGCCCTCAGCTCTGTCTGAGAGCCATAGAAAACACAAGCGTGGCTTTGTTTCCATGTAGCCTGCTGCAGTGCTGCAGTCCTTCTGTGTAACATTCACACGTCTGAAACACGTCCAAATCAGGCCCACAAAGTCTTCACATTACTTCAAACAGAGAGAGAGAAACAAACAGAGACTGATGGATGGATTTATAGAGACGGATGGATGTAAGTGGACGGATGTAGGCAGAGAAATGCAGACGGATTGAGAGAGATATTTAGATGTGGATGGATGGATGAATGTAGGCAGAGATGTAGATGATGTATAGAAACGGATGGATGTAGAAGGATGTATAGAGACAGATGGCTGTAGACAGATCCAGACAGATATTTAGATGTAGGCATAGATGTAGATGGATGTATAGATAGACAGACGGACGTAGACAGTCAGATTTAAAACAAATGGATGTATAGAGACAGTATAGATGTAGTGGATGGATGTAGATGGTAAATAACCATTTTTTTGTTCTCCAGATCTCCTGAAGTGTCCACGGGGAGTTCTCCAGAGCCGCTGAAGAATAGAGTCCAGAGCCGTATCAACCTGCTCAGAGCTAAGGTATGTTCCTCATGTTCCTCGTGAGGGTATCGCACAGTTGAAGCGGTGCCACGGACCGGCTTACCGTAAACACTCACTGCGCATGGACCGCTGTAAAATTGACGGACTGTACTGTCCACATCTGTCCATCCAGCTCCTGGTCCATGAACGTACAGTGTGAGCAGTCAGATCATGTCAGAGTGTGGGACTGTACAGTGTGAGAACATGTATCGTGAGCTCTGCACATGAGTCGCACAGTTTGAGTTGGAGCTGAGAACAATGATGTATCCCAGCCTTAACTCTGATTTAAAAATGTTCACATGTGATGCTGACTTCAGCTCTGCTGGCAGTTTGTTCCACTTCTTTGCAGCATAACAACTAAAAGCAGCATCACCATGGTTACTGTGAGTTCTGGGCTCCACTATCAATCAATCAATCAATCTTTATTTGTATAGCGCCAAATCATAACCAATGGTATCTCAAGACACTTTACAGTAGAGCAGTCTTAAGGACGGACTCTTCATTTTATGGATACACACATATGCATATATACGTATATACACATACATATGTATCCCACACCCAACATGAATTCATCATGGCGGCAAGGAAAACCTTCTGTTAAGCAGCAGGAACCTTGTGTGGATCCCATTCCTATGATGAACAGCCATCCACTATCTGACCTGTGTCCATAGATCTGAGAGACCTGCTGGGTTCATACCTGACTAACATCTCACTGATGTATAGACGTAAACTAATAGATTAAGACGGACGGATGTAGATGCATGGATGGATGTAGACCGACGGATGTGTAGAGACGGATGGATGTATTAAATAAAGGGAAAAAAACAAACGGTTCAGATATTTGTTTCTGTTTCAGAACGTGAAATCTACATTTTCCATATATTTGTCAGTTGAGACTTTGTTGAATGGGAGAAGAAGTGCTGAGTCACTGTTAGGAGCAGCTGAGTCACTGTTCGGAGCAGCTGAGTCACTGTTGGGAGCAGCTGAGTCACTGTTAGGAGCAGCTGAGCAGCTTCTCTCACACACACTGATTGCAGGAGCAGATGTGCTGCGGGCCCTGTTTTCCTCTTTAATGGCCGTAATGGTCCCAGGGTTGAAAACCACTTCCTGAACCAGTTCCAGAGCAATAGAAGCTTCTACATCAATTTGACTTTAAAGATAAAGAATCCACTTCAGCCACACTGTGGTTTCCTGCTGTCTGCTAAACGCCTTCGTCTGGGACAAACAGCCAAAGGATTAGGATCACCTGCTGCCTGTCGAGGGGTGCTGTGGTATCTGAGGCTCTACAGCATCGTGGTCAAACATATGGCCCGTGGGCTAAATCCAGACCACCAGGGGGTCCAATCGGCTGATTGTTAAATTACACAGAACATGTTACATGACCTGTAACCGTATTATTAATTTTTATTCATGTTTTGTATTTGTGCTGCTTTACGGTTTCACCTACAATTTATAACTTTTTCTTTTCTTTTAAATATATTCACAATTATTGATTAGATGTATGAATTTCACGGTATATCACACTATTTTGTTCTTTCTTTTTTAACTATATGGATTTCACGGTATATAACGCCGTTTCTATATATATATATATATATATATATATATATATATATATACCTCCTTTTCTAATAATTTAGAGCCTAGGTTCCTACAGTGGGGTATGGGTACGTGAATTGTCATAGGGGGTGCGTGAAAGAAAATTAAAAACAATGTCAACTTTGGAAACTAGAATATAAATAGAGATGCTAATGCTAGGTGAATGTTAATGCTAGGTTGTTGTTGTTATTGCTAGGCTAATGATAATGCTATGTTAAAGCTAATACTCAATTTTAATGCTATTGCTATGCTAATTCCATCATCTACGTCCTCACTTGCATTTTCTCCAGGAAATGCAAATATTCTTCTTATTATTATTATACATTATTCCTCAACAGATTAGGTCAAACTCACTGTAAGGCTACATTGTATATCATTTTACGTTATGATTGTTTTATTTAAGTGTGCAGGATTAAGGGGTACATGGCTTCAGGTTCAATGTCTGAAGGGGACCGTGAAACGTTTGGGAACCACTGGTTTAGAGAATCACCTATTTTACTGTCCTAAGGAGTAAATACTGTAAATACTGTAGGGAACATTGAAGTAATATTCACAAACTGCCTAGTAGTTATTTTATTTAGTTACAGCTGCTTTATCAGATAAAGACAAAGTGTGAGTGTCTTTGACGCTAACCCATGAGCTAACGTCTGAGAGCAGCTGATTGGACGTTTGTGGATCTGAGCTTTTTTTATCAGAAGTTCCAGTTTGGGCTCATTTACTCTTTTTAAAAAGTTCTCCTTCCTGCTTTGATCTCTTTGATGGTCTGAAGGATGAATCAAATCCTTGGATTGTCTTAAATCCTAATCCCACAGAAAGCAGCCATAGATCAAAGTGTGGATGAAAGGCTTGGTTTCAACTTTCTTCTTCTCTGCTTCCTAATGAGCGTTTGTGCTTTTGTTTTGAAGAGGATTCACTAATGAAGTAGAAAGACTTATTGGGGTGTTAGCTAAATGCTAATCCCGCTAACATGATTAAATATGTTGGTGTTTCTTTGGTATGTTCCAGCGCACTGACAGAGTGGTTCTGTCCCAGTTCTCCATCACCTACAGAGAACATGACGATGACCTACCGCTGAACCGTGTGCTGGACTTCCCCAGCAGTAGTCAGACCCCCACCTGTGTGCACCCCGCACCTAAGCCCCGCCCCTCCCCAGCTGTGGATGTAGACACGCCCACAGGTAGGAGCTAAATTGACAGAAACTAAGAATATTTTCTGAACAATTTGAGCCCATTTTTGTTTATTTTTACTTTTTTCTGTAACTACACTAAACTCACCATATTTTAACTTATTTTCATCACTTTTTCTTGACATGTTTTGCTCCTTTTAATGTATTTTTTGCTACATTTCTGACACTTCTACATCACATTTCAATGACTTTTCTGCACATTTTTTGTTCAGCACTTATAAACCTTTTCCACCTAATGTCACATATGTTGACTCGTCACTTTTTAACCTCTTTTCACCATATTTCATGCTTATTTTTGCCAATTTAACCGAGGGCTGCACATTTAATTAAATTTTAATCGTGATCACGATTTTGGTTGCCACGATTAAATGAATCTGATCGTTGGCAATACTTACATTTCAAATATAGGCTCTGCATTCTGTAATAATGTATTTATTCTGTTAGTCTTTGGAACATTTTAAATTCTTTGGTTATTTTTTTAATTTATCTTTTTTTATTTTAAAGCTTCATTTTGCTCTGTAAACTGTACACACATTATTTGTTTAAAAGTAGTGTAATAAAAAAACAGATTTTTTCCCCAACATGATAAACAATATTGAAGAAATTAATCGTGATTAACATTTTGACCATCATCGTGCAGCACTTATTTAACCACATTCATAATATGTCACGCCCATTATTTTCCAGTTTAAACTAATTGTTCTTACATTTTAAATTACATTACCCATACACACACACACACAACTTTTAACCAACTTCTGTGGTTTTTAAAATCCCATTTCAACCATTTTTTCCACCATTTTTGGTCACTTATAGCCCATTTTATTTCTGATTATGTCGCGATGACAGCGTTTCATTCACGTTCCTTTCCTTGTTTGACGGTGGATTCAATTTTAATTGGGCGATTCCGTGATTCAGAAATCAGTGTTCTGGTCGGACTAAAGTAGGGCATTACCGCCCCCTACTGTTAGAAGGTTAGTTTGTGCTACGTGGGATGAATAAATCCACTTTAACATTGGCTAAAACACATACATAAGATTCTTGGCTGTATAAGTAGCGTTTACTGTTTTAAGTGTAAAAAGTAGCGACTTATACGAAGGAAATTATGGTAATCATTCATTCTGAGTTTATATTTCCCTGTTTTTTTTCTCTGTTTTTGCAGCTGAGGCACAGCAGGAAGTCGTCCTGGTTCAGAGAAGTGGAAACGCACTTAAAGCAAAGACAGGAAAAGGCTCGACCGCGGGCAGCGTAACGACGGTTAAAGGAAACAAAAGAAAGCAGACGAGCAAAGATGGGGCAGAGAACGAACCTCCGGAGAAGAAACGAGTCACTGGTGCATCCGTCAAACCAAACCAAAGACTGAATAAAGCCTCCAGTAAGAAGAAGCTCATCACTGGACAAGGAACGCTCACCAGTTTCTTCAGAGTTTAAATAAAACTTTGGCGCTTCAGTTTTTTGGTGAAATACTGACGTTTTAACTTAACGACAAAACAGAAATACTGGGTTTGTTTTCAGAGGAAAAGTTTTTATTACTGTTTGTTGCCGTTATGCCAACTAGCTAATAGATGATTAGCCTAGATTAGCATGTAGCTACATATTGGATCAAGTCACTTCAACCAAGTTCATCATTGTCCATTTAAATGACTGTTAACTATTGAATTTTAATGGTTTCTACCATCAATTCTTTGGCTTCACTCGTTGTTGCTGAGAATATTTTACAAATGACTTCTTCTCACGTTTGTTTTTTGACATTTTCTGGCTCCCAAACTTTAAATATCCGACACAATAAATGCGTAAACTTTATGATGATCCATAAACTTTGACTCCAGCTTGTTGTTGCACTTTAACTCCATTCACTGTACACTTTTGTTTTGTTTTTAATAAATTTATTTAGTGTTGCACGTTTGTCTCGTACGTGTTTTTACTGTCAGAGACGAAATGCTCAGTCGTTCCAACATGGCCGATAAACTCTGCCGATCATACATCTCAGCACTGGAAGAGACAGAACATATGGCTATAAACAGAGGTTATGAAGAGTTTTTATCTTAAAGTGGTTGGTTTGTGGATACATTACGTACTGTCAGCGTTAGTGTTTCTACGCTCCATCTTTAAGTTCTGGCCCAGGGTCTGGATGGTCCTACGAGCAGCGCCACCTCCAAGCTTCATGTCCTACAACACAGCAGATAAATAGATAAGAAGACAGTCATCAACATCACCTGCCAGATTGGTTCTCAGTATATCTCCCAACCTTTTCCTAAATGTTCTAAATCTAAGAACTTAGATGTGCACATAAGAAAAAATATTATCACATTAGAATATAAAATGACTATTTTCAACGGTCCCGTTTGAAGATACCTCCAACAGTAAAAACAAGTTCTGATGAACCACGGCCGGGCAAGTGGCCTGCGCCAAGTATCACGTACCACGTTCACAAGAATTCAGTGAAATGACTCGGTTCCACCGAGTAAAACAAATGAAATTGTGTGACGTAAAATCGTAATCTACGCTGAATAGAATATCAATTAATGGACTAGTCATTTAAAAAATGGGGCTATTGTGGCACATACGTAGTAATGCACCAAATTTCATATATTATATGTGTCGATGATTCGGTACCACCAACTGTCACAATATTTGACTCACAAATACATGAGGAAACGGCTTTAATGGAAAATACCGAAAAAAAAGGGGGCTGGGCCCCTAATTGAATTGTGCGAGGCATAAACGTAATCTACAGTGAATTACCTTTAAAATGATATATCACATGACTATGTTCCCATAAATTTGGAAATTACCAGAAATGGGGGGCCCCATTTAAAAAAAAAAGGGCTCCGAGCATCTCATCATATTCATTCATAGTGTATTCAAACAAACGGCATTCCGATCTAATGAGAACTAACGGAGGAGTAGTCATTTGATAAGTGGGGGCCCTTGGCGCCCCCGTGACACATACGGGGTAATTGTCTCATTTTCGAACTCCATCAAGGTATTGATACCCTGAAGCTACATACACGAGCTAATCTTAAAAAGTTTCTGAGAAAAGCTGTCCCCTTAACTAGCATGGACGGACGGAGCTCAAACCTACATCACAAAGGATAATAATCCTGAGGGTAGATGATACAGCAGTGACACATCAGCCTCATCACTTCAACACTTTTCACCTTTTTTATGGAAAATCTGTGAATTATACAAATACAGACCAAAGCCAATCCATTGGTGAACAAAGTCATCCAGGCGTGAGCAACAGGCGACTCCCAAGTTAATGAACAAAACCACCTAAAAACCCATTTCACTTACAGAAATGTCTTCAACATGTATCAAACAACAAAAACAAACCAAAGAACCAGAACGTACAGTATTACTAAAAAGACAACTTAAATACACAAAACAAAAACATCATAAAAGATAACAATCCTAAAATGATACAATAATTAGTTAAAAGTGGGTCTTGAGCCTTTTCTTAAAAACATGAACGTTCTCTGCATCCCTGAGGTTCTCCACAGACTGTTCCTAAAGCTGGAACAACACCTCACCAGGGATTATTAAAAGGCCAGCGCTGGAGAACCTCAGGGTTTGTGAAGGTTCATAGGATAAAAGTAGTTCTGAGAGATAAGAAGGTCCAAGACCATGAAGACACTTACAAACCAGTAAGAGAACCTTAAAATGGATCCTGAAACACACGGGGAGCCAATGCAGTGGTCCATCTCTGAGCTGGTTGTCGTCTTGTGTTTGTAATTGTGAGATAAAGTGGTTCAGGCCCACACACACACACACACACACACACACACACACGGTCATATTAGGGCTAAAAGCTTTAGTGTGTGTCTACGTTCAGGACGGGGTCCAAACCACAGGAGCCTGAAAGTGAAGCAGCAGCTTTGTTTCCTGCCTCACCTTCTGTTTCTATTCCTCTACTCCAACTAAATGTCTCAGTTCCTTCACCTTCTGCTCCTCTGATGCAAATAAACATCTGTTGCCGTTGCCATGGCGATGACCACCAACACACGCTGGGATGGATTTGCCAGATAAACTAAGAGGAAGTGCTGCTGTTTCCATCTTTCCCACTGAGCTCTAAAACAAGTGAAAGGGTTAACGGTTGTTTTACAGGACATTGATAAATACTTAGTGCTTTTATACACTTCAGTTCAACTAAAGTTCTCCATATACAGGATTCAGACTCAGAGAGGTCGTCTAACACATGAGGAAGCAGCGTGAGAATCCTCCATGTTTAACGTTTTAATGTTCTTCCATTAAGAACAGTAAAACATAACCTGAAATTCTCCACATCATCCATGAGGAGGAGGCGGCCCCCAGGGGCCACATGCAGCGCTCGCTTTAAAGTCAATGCGTAGAATATCAAAAACACATAAAATGACAGAAAAGTTACTGAAAATAATGCAAATAGTGAGTTTAAAAAACGTACAAATGACTGAAAAATACAGATTCTTTATTTTTATTTTTAGAACACACACAAAATGACAGAAAAATTACTGAAAAATTAAAATAACAATTTAAAAAAAACATGCAAATTACTGGAAAATACACATTAAAAAACAAATAATAAAAAATTACTGAAAAATTCCAATGATTACTGAATTACTGAAATTACTGAAAATTAAACAATTAAAAAGAAATAATAATAACAATTGTTAAAAAATAAATAAATGACAGAAAAATTACTGAAAAATACACTTACTGAAAAGTTACTCTTAGAAACACAAAATTACAAACGAAATGCACAGTTTGCACAAAATGACAACAAAAATATACAAAATTTCAAAAATGAATAAAAGTAAATTAAAAAAAACTACGATAACTCACATTACAAATATTTTGTTTATATGGGTATTTTTCCCTCATTTTGCATGTGTTTGTGCTGTTTTGTATGTTTTTATGTGTGATTTCATTGTCTTTCTTTGTGTTTTCGAAGTCGTGTATTTTTGGTGTTGTTTTGTATATTTTTCAGTTATTTTTTATACATTTGTAGTCATCGTATGGTTTTTTGTATTTGCCTTTTTTTGCATTTTCAAAGTCATATTATGTGTTTTTAGAGTCATTTTTGTATTTTGTTGCCATCTTGTGTGGTTTTGTTGTCTTTTGTGGTTTTGATTATTTTGTTTTGTATATTTGTCAGTTATTTTTTATGTCGCCGTCTTGGAGTAAATTTCTGTATTATTGTTTTTGTGTCTTTTAAAGTCATTTTATGTGTTTCTTCTGGTCCACAGTCTGCAGTACAGTAGGATAATGAATACAGTGCATATTAAACAGGCGTGTGTGGGTGAGTGTGAGACGTGTGTGACATCTTACTGGTGGATGATTAAAATAAGGGCGTTTTGATACCAGGTCAATGCAACCCACAGCAAAGACAAAAACAGCTCCCAGTCCTCAAACAACCATCCATCAAAGTCACAGACGCAGAACAAACTCAGATCCAGCTGAAGCTTGTCCATAAAAAAAAAACTCTTTTGTGTATCAATAAAAAAGGATTTAGAGCTTCATTGTGTAATTTTCACAACATCTGCAGTGATGCAGCTTGACTGTGGAACTGGCGGTCTGGGGACCACATGTGGCCCATGACCTTATTCTAGTTGGGCCCCAAAGTAAACACACAAAATGACAGAAAAATACTCAAATTTACTCCACAAGACAGCCACAATTATAGAAAAAAGAACTGATAAATATACAAAAAGACACCAAAAACACAAAAAAAAACCCCAAGAAAAACACAAAATGACAGGAAAATAGACAAACAAGAAGAAAAATAGTCATATTTACTCACAAAACATGCAAGACAACCACAAATATGCAAAAAAATTACTCAAAAATACACAAAACAACAACAAAAAGAACCTAAAAAAAAACCTCACAAAAAGACAGGAAAATACACGGAAAGATGACAAATAAAATACACAAAAAGACAGAAAAATAGACAAACAAGAGATAAAATAGTCATATTTACTCCCAAAACATGCAAAACAACCACAAATAGGCAAGAAATTACTAAAAAAAATGTACAAAACTTACTACAAAAATACAACAAAAACACAAAAAGACCTTAAAAAAACCCACACAAAATTTGTGAAAAATATATAAAAAAAGATTTTTGAGATTTCTCCAATGATGATAAATAAGATTTTTTTCATTTTCCAAACTGATCCAGAATCAATATATTGATACTTGATACTCTCCTAATTTTTATGGAATTAAAGGTTTTTTGGTAAAAATCAAAGAAGGTGAAGATATGAGGTAACAAATGAAAATGAAGCTGAATGAAGCAGAAGATCAGAAACTCACAGAGAGGAGGACGAGGATGTTGGGCCTTCCTTCTTCATGTGTGATCAGCGGAGGTGAAGCATCGTCATCGTCGTCCATCTTCAGACCCACATCCAGAGAATGGACGCTGAGTTTAGAGACGAGCAGCAGACAAAGCAGAGCGGAGAACGTGGAGAACATTTCATCAGTAGAAGTGAATCCTGCCTCTGAGAACCACCATCGTACGTGTTTTATACAGGACTGAGATCAGCTTTAGACGTTTAGGATTCATTCATCCTCCAATAACGTGTTTTATACACCAACACTATTGAACTAGACAAGGTTTAGGATCCATTCATCCAGAGGCTGGAGGTCAGAGCTGATGTTTACCTGAAAGGAAAGAATGAAGAATAGAAGAGATGGACTTTATTCTGTCTCATCATCAGCGTGATGTCTGACTGATCCCGTCAGGGTCAAAGGTCACCTTCTGTTTAATCCTGAAGATGAAATAAACCCAGCAGGTGAAGAAACACCATTAAAAACTCATAGATGTCATATAAAGGCTTTCTGAACACACACGGTCCATCTTTAGTCATCAATGGTAAACTAACTAACCCAGGGGCCACATGTGGCCCTCGCTCTCATTTAGTGCAGCCCATTAAACAGAATGACTCCAAAAACACACAAAATTAAAACAAAACCATGCAAAACAACAGTAAAAATACACAAAATCAAAACAAAACCAAGCAAAACCACTCAAAAAACACACAACACAACTTTAGAAATACACAAAAAACAGAAATATATTGATATAAAAACATCTTAATATGAAAATATGTTAATATGAAATTATAATACATAAAAATGTATTCATATAATAGATAAAAACATATCATTCTAAATAAAATTGAATACACAAAAATAAAATAACAACTTAAAAATACACAAAAATGAAAAAAAAAACCATGCAAAATAACTACAAAAACACACAAGAGAAGTACACAAATACACAAAAATAAAATATCCCCCCAATAGTATTAATATAAAAACCAATTAATATGAAAATAATATAAACATTTATTCATGTAAAATATACTTTAAAAATACATAAAATAAAAAACTAAATACTCATAATAAAATAACAGTAAATCAAACAACTACAGAAATACACAAAAAATAAAAACACCCCCAAAAAACATTGATATAGAAATATATAATAATATAATAATATAATATAAGCTATATTGATATAAAAAATATATTCATATAAAATGATAATCATAAGAATTTATTCATCCTAAAATATAATACATAAAAACATATGTATACAAAAATAAAAATAAAAATAAATCAAACAAGTAAAAAAAAAACATACACAAAAATACACCAAAAAATGAAAATATTATAAAATAGGCCAAATCCTTTGTTCTTCCCATGTAATAATACTCATTATTCTTGATTACTAACATGAATTCTAATCATTTGTGTTTGAGGACAGTGTTTTGTTTTAAACATTACTCTTTAAATGTTTCATCTTTGATGAAAAAAGATTCATTGAAACCTGAGATAAGTTAATTTTTTATTTCAAGCCGAAAACAAAAGAAGTTTTTTTTTTTTTTTAATCCCACAGATGTAAAACATTTCTAACAAAAAAGAAAAGTACATCAAGAAATAATTTAAAAAAATGTTTCTAAGTCAAATTTAAACAATAAAAAGTTCGACAGGATGAGAATCACTTGAACTTTATATTTTTATAGAGCGTATGATGAGTCTTTTCCTGTACATAAGGACACATCATTATGGAAAGCATGAAACTCAAACCTTTATTTTGACAATGGACTCTAAATATTAGCTGAGGTTAGCATATTTGTGAGCTGTACTCAGGAACCAGGATGTGACTAATCCATCTGAAAGGTTTCGACTTGTTACGGCTGTGATGGTGTGTTTTTGTTGGAGGATAAAACAGTTCAACTGAAGCGCTGAGCGTGTCCACGGGGAGACGCGCTACATTGTTTGTTTTACCTTTAACGCTTGGATAATAGCTTCCGCACTTTACCCAATTTTGTCAAGGGGCTGCAAATGTGATTTATGAAAACAAATTATGAAGAAATAACAACAACGCAAGGCCTCGTAGACGCTTGAATGTTAGGTTTAATGTTGCCTTCCTGGCAGTAATTGGTTTTGGGCTGCTTCACGTGAGACACCACAGCTAACACTGCTAGGCTAATACGCTCTGCTAACTGTTAGAGCCAGTGACACGAAGCAGTAAAAAGGTGTTTTATAAGACACAACAGTGGACACTAGTTCTAACAACTCACAAAGGCAGTTACCTATAAATAGAAACATGCCCAGTTTAGGTGAAAAATAACTACTAACACCTGCTTCTGTCTAGAAACTAGAGCTAACGCTAACATTTAGCTGGTTAAAGCAGTAAATAAGGCAACAAACTTGGAACAATTATTAATTAATTATTTCTAGTATTGTAGTTCTCCAGACTCGTCTCAACAGCACATTTAAAGGTCTTGGTCTTGGTCTTGTCTCAGACTCTGAAGCATTTTTACTTGATCTTGTCTCGTCTCAGACTGCCCGGACCAGCACTAATTCCTGCTATTTTAAAACTTTTTTTAATGTGATAAAAAGGAGAAGAACTGGATAAAACGATAGATATCATGCGTTAATCCACACCGTTTAATGATCACAACCTTCCTAATGTCTCCGAGTGACGCACACACCATTACACACAAGCAGGGGAGAGAGATGGGAGGCTGTACATTCACGTGACACGTGATATTTAGAATAATTGTGAGTTTATTGATAATTTTAATACATCAGTTTATTTTTTCCAAAAATTCAGTTGCACCAATTTTTTGTGTAGTTGAAAGTTTTACATGTTCTGTATTTAAAAGAAACTAAAGATGGAATGTTATTTTACTGTTAAACCTTTTCATGGTTTAAAAATGTATTTTTTGGGGTCTAGGTCTTGTCTTGGTCTTGTCTTGGTCTTGGTTTGGTCTTGTCTTGGTCTTGGTCTTGTCTTGGTCTTGTCTTGGTCTTGTCTTGTCCTGGTGCATTCTGGTCTCGGGCAAGTCTTGGTCTGATATTGTGATCTTGAGCACAACACTAGTTAATACTGTAAAAACTATCCAATATTAGAGTTGTTTTTTTTTCTGGAAACTAAGGCTAATGCTAATTGTCTGAAATAACTCAGTAAAAAGAGGTTTTATTGGACACAACAACCAGTACTAACGACTCACCAACGCAGTTCCTTATAAATGGAGACATTTAGTTTAGGTAAAAATAACAAAGGTGATAAACTTGGAACAGATCAGGTTCCCGTCGTCAATATGGTTCAAACAATCCAATAACAGAGTTGAGTTTTTTCTGGAAAGGAATGCTAATGCTAATTGTCAGGCTTAGGATACAACAGTTATATAATAAGAGTAATATTGAAATATAGATATGCCTAAATTCAAATTAATAGGTAAAAAAACAATAACAGAGCTACTGTTTTCTGGAAACTAGGGTTTATGCTAACAGTTAGCTCGTTAAAGCAGCAACAGCGGTAACGAAATAGAGAAAGGCCCAATAGCTAACAGCTGAGTGAGTTATGCTAATATTTTTTTAGTAAATTGACAATTCTGAGACAAAGCTCCAAGCTACTGGCTACATACTTAAAACAATAAAACACTGCTACTTTAATTTGTCAGCTATGGCTAATGCTAATGCTAACAACAGCATGGTGTTTTTTGACCTGCTCAATAAAACATTAGCCACTCCTCTTTTTTGTCTTGGGGGTGGGGGGAAGCCAATGGTCAAAATCTAAGATCTAGGACTTTGCATGTTCTCACAGAGTATGCATGGGGGGATGGGAATGCTTGAGTTATTCCAGTCATTGATATGCTTCACTTTAACACAAACACAAACTGTCCGTGGGTAATATTGGGGGGGGGGTCAGAGGAAGTCCTGGTTGATTGTGAAACAGCAGGTGTGTGACTTTATCCCTCAGAGCACTGTGTTAGATCAATGCCAGTACATGGTCGTACAGTGACTGATGTGCTTACACTGCCTGATCCAGCTGCTCCGTTCACCTACTGGGTCTGTGTGTGTGTGTGTTTGGTGTGTTGTGCGTGCGTGCGTGCCTGCGTGTGTGTGTGCATGCGTGCGTGCGTGTGCGTGTGTGCGTTCAGAACGACGTTCAGGGGGTCAAACTCTGGGCAGGTTTCTTCTTCTTCTTCTTCTTCTTCTTCTTCTTCTTCTTCTTCTCTTCTTGCTTTCTTCTTCTTCTTCTTCTTCTTTCTTCTTCTTCTCCTTCTTCTTCTTCTTCTTCTCCTTCTCCTGCTGCCCAGAGAACAGGCTGTGGTTTCCTGGAACAATGCAGCTGATGAGAGCCTCTCCAAGGAAAATATGGCTCTGACATCATGTGCTCTTTAAGCACTCTGCTGAGCCAACACTCTCTTCTTCTATAATCAGGTCGGTGAATTTCCACTGCGAGCTGGAACCCAGAGCCAGTTCAATGATATCGACACTTTAATCCCGCGGCTGAAATTCTGCTGGTAGCTCCCAACATTTACTGGACTCTTGTTTCCCCATTAAAGCTTGGCTCTCGCTGGCCGTGCATCGTGACACGGGGGTTACTTTGTCAACTTATCGCTCCCCAACACGGCTCGACCTACGGGGAACATGGGGACATTCTGGGGAGTGAAACCCAGAGTTGGAAAGGAAGTGAATGGATGGAGCGATGAGGCCCAACAAACCATGTAGAGAGAAAAGGGGAGAGAGGGTAGTAAAGGTTGGTGAGTGCAGTAAAACTGAGCACAAGGTCATTCAGGAGACAAGTGTGTGTTTAGGATGAGGAGCTGAAGAGCGTGCACAGATTGGGTTTCAGAAGTCGCTCCAAATCCGCTGTCCTCGGATGCACCGCGTCCCGAGTGCACGAGGATCACGACTTCTTTGGTTTGAGCTGGATATCTGATCCCAGTGGTTGGAACGCAATAAGCAAGAAAAGAGGTGAGAGCAGGAAAGTGAGCTTTAAACCTTTGTCAGCATTTTAATGTGGATGCAAAATGAACCAACACACCCTAAATAGTGCTTCCTCTATGTGACGTGTCAAAACCGAGGCCTGGGGGCCAAATTTGGCCCTTTAGACCAGTGGTTCTGAAACTTTTCAGACCGCAACCCCCAAAATAAAGGTTCCAGAGAGCAGGGACCTCCACTGTAGCTGAAGGTGGTTGAACACAGACATGAACATTGAAGAACAGTCATGTGGAGACAGGACCATCTATAAGGGGGAATAAAGGGGAGAGATTTTTGGGGTCCATCCATAAAGTCAGTAAAATGATGGTCCATTGTTCTATGAATCTATGATAACCACATTTATTTATTCATCTGAATAATATCCACTGTTATCCAGGAACGTTTATTATTATTATTATAGTCATCTTAAAGATGGAAATCCTGGTTTTAATCACTAATAAAATGGTTCAAAGTGACCAACAATGGTGTAACAGGTGGTGAAATGGGATTTTAAAAACCACAGAAATTGGTTAAAAGTTGCAAATTAAAGTGGACAAAAATTGACAGAAAAAGTGGGAAAAATAGTTCAAAGTGTCGATATTGGAACAATTAATTTAAACTGGCAAATAATGGCCAGGACAAATCTTGAATGTGGTTCAATTGACAAAAAAATAAGCATGAAATATGATGAAAAGAGGTTAAAAGTGACAATAATGGGTCAACAAATGTGACATCAGGTGGAAAAGTGGAGGAAAGGGTTTATAAGTGCTGAACATGTCTTGAAAGTGGAAAAATGTGCAGAAAAGTCATTGAAATGTGATGTAGAAGTGTCAGAAATAGGAGAAATGTAGCAAAAATACATTCAAAGTATAGCAAAACAATGGCAAGAAAAAGTGATGAAAATAGGTTAAAATAGTTTGGTGTGGTTGCAGAAAAAGGGTAAAAATAAGCAAAAATGGGCACAAAAGGTTTCTTGAAGGCATCTGGTGACCCCCTTCCAAGGTTGGGAACCCCTGCCTGTGTTTTTCCTTCATTTTTATCTTGATTTCTTGTGTTTCGTCAATAGACGAGTGATTGGTTTTAACACCATTTATTGCGATGTGCGCTCTGTCCAATTTGGACCCTATTCGTCTGTTTCCATGGAAGCCACAACATTCGCCATTGTTTTTCACAACTTTCAATACGTGAAAACACAGAAATGTCACTTTGGAGAGTTTTTGGGGTCACACTTTAATATCAGGAGTGGGTGAGAGCAAGAGTTTATTTATTATATTTATCATGTCTGGACGAAGCAACCTTCCTGCTGTTATGATACCTGCTGTCTGGCTCATCACTCAGACTGTGTTGATCGTCTTTTAAAAAAAGTGCTGACAGTGAGAGAAACGTCAGCTCAGCGTTGTAGCCGTGAGCGTCGTCTGAAGGGCTGAACACGCACCGCGCCCCTCTCTCTCTCTCTCTATGTTTGCTTTGGCATCTTCTCCTCAGGAAGTATCACTTTGTCTTCAGTGCGATCAGGTTCAGTTTCCAGCTCGGGTTTGATCTGCAGCCAAGCGTGCACACATCCTCTACTTCAGCAGAGCAGACGCTCCTGTTAACAAACACTGATAATATTCTGTTTGTCGTAACATTGTCACTGGCGTAGTTTTGCCTACTCAGTATGATTTATTTAAACGTTAACTTCTATATGTTTCAAATATATTATTTAGTGCTTTTCTACGGAGCCCCAGAAGGGACACAAAGTTAATCATGTGAGCGTGAAAGTATGGAAGCTGATTAGGGCCAATTATGATGGAGAGAATAATTTTGGGCAAATTAAGAATAAAGTTGAAATGTGGAGATTTAAATTTAAATTCCAATAGTAAAGTTGAAATATAATGTCAAGATTAAAATAAAAAACAAAATGAAAGTCGAAATTTTGAAAATGAACTGAAAATACAAAATTGCCAAACTTGCCAAATAAAGTGAAATCTACGGAATACGGTGTATTTTTTGTATTTCTGTATTTTTGGAATAACTCAGGGTGTTAATGAAGTCATTTGGTTTGTATTTTATGTTACTTTATCATTTTGTGTGTGTTTAAACTTGTTTTGTGTATTTTTTTAACTAATTTGTTGTATTTATTGCTGTGATTTGTGTATTTTTGGACTATTTTGTGTGTTTTTAAAATCATTTTGTGTATTTTTGTTTGTGTTTTGTGTATTTTTCCCATGGATTTGTGTATTTTTGCAGTACGTCGGGGTGATAATGGAGTTATTTAGTTTGTATTTGATGTTACTTTGTGTTTAAAAGTCATATTGTGTTTGTGTTTTTGATTATTGTGTGTATTTTTGTTGATGTTTTCATTTTACTATATGTCTTTCTGTCATGTGTCAAATTAATTTCCTAAGATACAATTATTGTGTTGCCGATGTGTGATAGCTCTCTGTTGCTAACACTCCTCCAGGCCAATAGGGGGCAGTAGGTAACTGGTTATTGTGCACAGTGAAAGAACGGGCCACTCAGGACTGTGATTTCGACAAGTGGTTTATTCAGCAGGAACATTGAACAGTTTGTCCGTGTTCTTTAGTTTTCTACAGAAGGCAATCGAGCACCATGAATAACACAGGGATTCATCAACAATCACGTCATCCAGTGACTCTCCCACACCTCGGACTTCATTCATCTCGTCAAAAACAATGGATAAACTCTCTTTAAGGTGTAGCAGAGGCAGGGATGGCCTCCAATCACATCTACCAAACATCGGTTCCAGTCTGGGACTCAAACAAGCTCAAAAAAGTCTTTGGTTTGTTCTATTGATCTGATCATAGAAGAGCTTTTTCACTTTGGTCGCCAGAATAAGTGAGAAAGGAAGTATTTACGGAAAGTTAAGTTAAGCTTAAAAAAAAAGTGTCATCTTCCCATTGGAAACGTACATTTTTGTTTATTAAAAGCAAGTTTAAAACGCAAATGATTGCTGCCAAAAAAATGTAATCGAGACCATGGAACTTTTAAAACTCACACTTTATGACCAAAAGGGAATCATTTAAGTTGGAAAATTGTCTTCTTTTAAATTTATTTTTATTATCTAGGTTTTAATACATTCAGGATAACAAGCGACATTAACAATTATAGGGAAATTTTCATTTTTATGGTGCATTTCTCAAACAAATCTTCAAAATCCGCCAAAACAACTTTAAGGCAAATCAACTGCTGTAATATTAACATAAAATAAATATCCTGAAACTAGTGTTTGGGAGCATTTGAAAAAGAATTGGAGAAGATTATGTGCAGTGACGCTGATTTTAGAGTAATTAGCATTTGTGCTAGATTTAGCTAAGCAGTGGAATAGCCTTTTTAACCCTTTTCTACTTCCATAACCCATGGTGAGCATAGCTTATTAGCTTAGCATACATACAAGTGCAGAAACAAAACAAAACGGACATGAAGAATCTCACGCAAAATCACGAGCTATAAATTCTTTTGTAGCAGTTAGTAGCGTGTAAAATTTTATAGTGCGGGATTTCAGCGTGTTGTTGCGTCTCACACTTCTTAAACCAGTGGTTCCCAAACTAGGGGGCCTGCCCCCTGGGGGGAGGGGATGACGTCATGACGGGAGAATGCCCTTTTTGGGCTTTTATATTTTGATGGGCCCCTGAGAGTTTTTCACTTTTCAAAAGGGGGGGCGCAGCAAAAACATGTTTTGAAACGACTGTCTAAAGCAAAGAAAAATTTAATTAATAACATGAGTTTACTCAATTAATGCCAATTAAGCATTTTCGTTTAGATTTTGGGAATTGCCATTGGCTACTAATGACGTCAAATTAGGGGAAAGCCGATGAAATGGAAATGAAATGAAATATAGAAAAATTGGAAACCAAAAATCGGAGGCCGTAAATCTGACCTGGTTGACGGTTTTTCAAAAACAAATTTACCGCAATTTAAGAAAAAATAAAATAAATGACCAAAAACTATTAACGTACTAAAAACCAGAGATGTGCGATATTATCGGATGATATTTGCCAGTAAATATAAAATCGGTCTCGATTGGTAGCGACTTTTCCACAGGTGAACTTGCTATTGGTCAATATCAGAAATTTAACGTTGGACAATATCGACAAACTGCTAATATAGAAGATACCAATTAAAAATGTTATATTTCCTTCGCGTTTAGACTAATCTAGTTTTTCCCGTGCAAGTTTGCGGAGCTAACAAGCTAATACAAAAGCTTGCCATTGTCAACCGTGTGCAACTGATTTGAACCAAACTCGTCCTTTTCCACCGCTGTGACGTAGCAGATAAAGAGGAACATGACGTGTGGGAAAAATCTGAGTCCAAAACAATAATAAATGTGTAATAGTTCCAGCAAGATTCATTTTGAACAGTATTTTAAGTTGAGTTTTTGTTTATTCAGACAAGGTTTTTTTTAGGAAATTTTTAGCATTTTTGAATAAAAACAAAACCTCAACTTAACAATAATAAATGTGGACAGAGAGGGCGCTGTTCTGTGTTGCTCTGTATGATCTCGCAGCACACTGCGATCAATGATGAGAAAATAACTTTCAAAATCTGCTTCTTTTGAATCCATGCATTCACAGATGTTACACTTACGCGCCCACGCTACGACTTCGTTGGAAAACATCGGACTGATAAAAATTGCGACTGAAACTGTGCAAAAAAAAAAATGAAAAAAAGGAAGACGTCCAACCGTAAAGCCCTGTCGTTAGCCTGCCTGAGCGTCTATAAAATAGCACCATTATACAGTGGCTAGGGTTCCTTTAGCTGTGTTATATGTACAACCAACAATAGCAATGCATAGGTTAACATACGTGGAATACTGTTTGTTTATACACAGGCAGAGGAGGGGGCGGAGTCCACCGTCTGTCCCCATGCAAAGCCTTCTGGGAAATAGCTTTTCATGAATGTGTGTGTGTGTGTGTGTGTGTGTGTGTGTGTGTGTGTGCAGAGCATCATTATGATGGTTTTTGTTTCTTTAACTTTAGATTATGTTCCTCTGAGTTCTCTCGCTGACCTGTTATTTCTGTCAAACCAAAATAGAAACTGCATTTCAACCTCTGCTTCACAGGCATTACACCACATGTGTCAAAGTCATGGTCCGGGGGCTAAACCCGGCCCTTTGTAGCATCCATTTCAAGAAAACATGAATCATTGTGTAAATGCAGCGGCTCAGTTTCCCTGGCGCTTTTATCACATGTTTGCATTTTTAAGGTTAATTAGTTGGAAAAAAACTTTAAATTCTTACAAAATCCATCATTTATAAGAATTGGTCAAAAAATCTAGGAAATTCAAAGTGTAGATCCTGTCTGATATCTATCACTTATTGATTGGATATGGTCAGTTTCTTACATACTTTGTATTTGATGTTTACGTAGGAGGGTAAAACTAGGGCACAATGATGAACTAAAATGAGTTTGACACCCCGGCTTTTACACAGTTGGAGAAAATCACATTGTTGTTAGTTTTTGCAGGACTTCCAGAACCCAAACTGTTCCTGTAAATCCGCTCTAATGAAGCTGGATGGAAGTGTTTGGATGGTAGAGTCCGTGCTCTCATTCCCAACACTTCCACTGGATTAAACAGGATTTGGATGAGTTTATCCCCCCCCCCCACCACCACCACCACCCCACCCTGAGGCTCCACTTACCAAGGGTTTGATCTTAGAGTGTGACTCAAACTCCAACTGTTCAACTCCTTTTGTGTTATAATTCATTTTGTCTTCTTTCTTTAAATAATATGTTGAGGTTTCATTGATCCAGACAATGTTTTTCAGGAAATTCATTTTGATCTCCTGACATGTTTCAACTGCCAACTGTCAGTCTTCCTCAGAGGCATCTACTGAGAGTTCCCTCAGGTTGGCCACGCCCCCTGTCGCCCGATGGTCTCTCTAAAAATGTTCCCTCATCTCTGTTAATGTTGAAGCTCTGTTGGCCACGCCCAGAAATAACTCATAAGGACACATGAAAGAGATCAGCAGACGCTGCTGAGGAAGACTGACAGTTGACAGTCGAAACATGTCAGGCGATCAAAGTAAAAGTTGCCTGAATAAAATAAACCTTAACATATTATCCTCTTCTGTTAGCTTTCTGTTAGCATCTCTAATGCTAACACGTCAGTTTTGACCCAGCTGTAAAATACACAAAATAATATTATCTATCATCAAATTTTGTTTTAATCTCTTGGTTACTTTGTTAGGCTTCTTAATAAATTAAATGATTAGTTTTAATATTTTTGGGGTGGGCGTCTGAGCCTCTTTTCTGTCATTTTACCCCTAGATTTATATATTTTTTAAATGGTCAAATGAATTGACAGGTAAACTTAATATGAAACATATATTAATAATTGTTAATTATGTATGCGTAACACGTAGAAATGGAACATGGTTAGGTTGAATTGTAAATTACAGTTTTTTATAGAATTTCCATGACAGTTACGATTACAAAGTCAATTACCTGAATTACCTTGGAACAGACTTTTTTACAGTTATAATTATGTCATAATTGTAATTCATGTTTTCTTCCTTCTGGATGTCTCTGCTAAGGATTTTGGAGGAATACCTGATTCCAGGGTCACATGATCAACATTCACGTTAACATTTACAACATTGTTTTGACTAATTTCTGTGTTCATTTCACTAAATGTTTCTGTTGTTTTTGTATATTATTGTTGTCTTTTTGTGGGTTTTTTCCAACCTGTAATTTTGTGTTTTTCGAAGACATTTGCGTAAATTTTTGGGGCCCAAACCAAATTAGTCTGTTGGAGGCTAAGCTAAGGTTAGCATGTATCTATGTGTATCCTGTTGGTGTAAAATGTAGTTTCAGGTAGTTTGTTTACATACGTTGTACACACCCTGACATCATCAACATGCTAACACACACACTTCAGGAAGCAGATGCTGCAGGAAGCTAAAATTAGCATGTTTAGCTAACGATGATAAATGGCAAACTGAGCTTGGTTTGGTATTTATCTTACAGATATTTTCAGGATTTTATTGGTAGAATAAGACGGTAGTAATAATAAAAAGTAAAATTGGTGACGTAGGGACTTTAACTCTTTCAATGTGACAAATTTAGGCTACGTTTGTTTGCTAACGTTTGCGTCGTAGCGCGTTAAGCTAGTCGGGTATGTACGTGGTGTTCAGAGCAATATGGAATGGTGCAGTGTAAAAAATAATCACAAGAACCCTGGACAAACTGTTAGCACGCCGCTTAGCTCTGAGCTTTGGCCGTTGTTAGCACCCGCTTTGTTTCGCCGTACAAAGAAGCATTCCACAGGGTCACCAGATAAGGCCACGCCCCCTTGCTCTTCCCAAGTGACCGGGCATTTGTCCATGACTGCCGCGCTACATCCGGTAATTTTTGCCGCCTGTGCTGCCTCGACTTGAGTTTCTCTGATGAACCTCCTGAGAAGAAAAGGAAACACAAAGCGCTGACATCACCATTGGAACAGGAGCAACTGAAGCAACTTTTACCACAGTGAGGGCAACAGCAATGTGACTGAATCTGATCACATGATCAACGTTCATGTCAGAATTTAGACAAATGACCAATCTGAGCATTAACACAGGAAACAAAACAGGATTTAGGTTTGTTTTGTCATTTTGTTGGCTTTAAATGGTGTAATGTGTATTTTCCTTTTGTTTGTTTGTGTTCATTCAGATAATGTTGGATTCGTTTGGTGTGTTTTTATAGCATTTATGTGTATTCTTTGTGTCATTTTGTCTGTTTTTGTTATTATTTTGTGATATTTTCTGTTATTTTGTGTATTTCTGTCTGTTTTGTTATTGTTTTGTGTTTGTGATTATTTTGAGGGTTTTTTGTTATTTTGTGTGTTTTTGTTGATATTTTGTGTGCTTTTGGAGTCATTTTGCAAGTTTTTCTGCTGTTTCATGAAATATTGTTGTTGTTTTGTTTCAGGTATTACTTGGTTTATATTGTTGATTAAAAACCTTATTTTTGATTAACTCCAGGTGATACATGTCAAAGACAAAAGGGAAAATATCAATATTTAAATATTAAATATGTCCATGTTAGATGAACGTCTTCATGCCATTAATCACAGTTTTGGGGAATTCTTAACTGTCTGAAAACGATCTGCTGGAGTTCGTACCTTGAAGGACGAGTGACTGTGTCCAGGTGAAGGTCTCTATGGAGAAAAACAGGACGGATTACCGTCAGTAGAATATTGAACACGTGTAAACTATGCTCAATGGTCACTTCTCACGTCAAGATACAGATCAAAGGCTTAACGTTGCCGTAACGACAAAAAAACGACACATTTACAATTGTTTAATGTCACATTCGGTGAAGAGACCCCCGGAAAAGAGAATTGTGGCAAAAAAACTACCAAAAAAGTTGATGAAGTAATGTACATCAAGATGTCAGAACGTGACCAAATGAAGCAGGAAGTGAATGCGTGTATGGCAGGGGGCGTGGCCTCACCTTTTTGTTTTTTGTCCTGTCAGGCTGCTGTGCCGTCCTACGCTCCGTGGCCCTGTCTACGGCGTGCGCCGACGTACCGACCTTTGCTGCTCTCGGCACGTCCGTGTGACGCTGGGCGCGCACGGATCGCGCCGGCTTGCTGGTCTTGGCGGGAGCGCAGTACATCTCCAGACGCTGTAGCTCGCAGCTTTTAAAGCAGCACTCGTTCACTATACCATAGGACCGACGTGAGCTGGATCCGTAGCCCGGTTTACCTGTGCAAACAGAACATTCACAGTTTCATTTATTCAGTTGAACATTGCACTGCATCCACAAGATGGTGCCACCTGAGATCTCATATCTTCTTACGTTAAAAACATCAACACCTATGTTCAAAAAATCATAAAAGAACATCATTATTTGTGGCTGAAACACACATTTTTGGGACAAAATACTTTCTCTAACTAATTTCATTTTTATCGTAAGCATGTTTTTGTCGTAATGTTAATTTTGTCATCATGCACATTTGTGTTGTAATGACAATTTTTGTCATAATGTTCATGTATGTCTCACTGTTAATTTGGTCCTAATGCACATTTTTGTCATAACGCTCATTTTTGTCGTCATTTAATTTTTTTGCTGTAATTAGTTTTTAATTCTTAACAAACATTTTTGATTCAACAGGGTTTGGTTGTAACAGATCTTTTGTGCTGTAATGCACATCTTTTGTCATAATGCATATTTATGTCACGATGGACATTTTTTGTCATAACGCTCATTTTTGTCATAATGGACTATTGTTGTTACGTACAATTTTGTCATAATGTAAATTTTTGTCGTAATTATTTTTGCTGTAACGTATAATTGTCAAATTGAATTCTTCTTTGGTCGTAACAAATAATTTGTGCTGTAACGCATGTTTTTGTTGACTGACGTTTTGTTATAACGCGCATTTTTGGCAATGTAAATTAATCTAACAATTTTTTTTGAATGAACAGGGTTTAGTCTTAACATACATTTTGGTCATAATCATTTTCTGTCTTGACAGACATTTTTCTCCCAAAGGATCAGCTCATGGAAGTGTTTTAAAACTAAAACTAAGCCCCTAAAAACAGTTTTATTTTGAAAACCCAACCAATTCACTGTTAGATTAGTGACTGTGAACCAGGCGTCACGGCTGAAACGTCCACATTTCCCTGTGCACACCTTGGACACGCAGCGGAGCACTGATGGTCTTCTCCCTGTTAGCGAATGAAATAATCATAATTTAATATGGCATTTACAAGGAGGAAATGCCTTTCCTGCTCACAGTTAATAGCTGTTGGCTCCGAGGCCTGCCAGTGCTGACAGAGTGCATTAACGTCTGCTGGACGTCTGAGTGGCTTTCATTGAGAAACAAGAGGCTAATGGAGGTGTGAATGAGCAGGAGGAGGCTTTCCTGTCCCTCATCGAGCTGAATGAGGCTAAAAATATACAGTACACATGAATTATTGAAGAGAGGGATGCACCAAGAACTGCAAACTTCCCAAAGCAAACCAAGCCAGTTCAAGGATTTCATTTTGGGGAGGTTTCTTTTTATTATTTATTATTGGAATTTCCAAACGCATCGAGAAGAGCCGAGAAAAAAGTGACAGAACAGGAAGTTACTTGAATACAGGTTGAATCACAGTGGTTCATTCAATCACAGAGGACAGAATCCATAAATTCTAATTATTCTATGTGATAATATTTATGTAATTACAGAATTTTCTCCTGGTCAGTTCTGGTCAAACTGCTCTAAACAGGCCAGATACCATCGTACACTGATAGCATTCACCAAGGTCTCTGCCTGAGGAGGCTCCGTTATGTTATAACTACTGCTATAAACTTTACAAACAAATTGTAATGTAATATTAATGTATTTTAGTTAAACATTCAACAGTCGAAATCCACAAATTCAAATCATTCTGTGATATTCTCTCTCCTGGTCAGACTGCTCTAAACAGGCCAGATACCATTGTACACTAATAGCATTCACCAAGGCCTCTGCCTGAGGAGGCTCCATTATGTTATGACTACCGCCATAATCATAACATAGCGCTACAGAGGGCATGAACGCAAACAGCTTGGACCGTAATAATCATTTATTTTAGTTAAACATTGTGATGCGTCCACAAGATGGCGCCACCTGGGATCTCATACCTTCGTACATTAAAACAACAGACGGTTTTTCGCAGGTATCATTCTCATGACAAACATTTTTGGCAAAACGAACTTTTTTGTCGTAACATATTTATTTGATATTGTTATTTTTTGTCGTCATTTAATTTTTTGTTATAATGTATATTTTTGTCAGTTTAAACGCTTCTAACAAACATTTTTGAATGAACAGGGTTTGTAAAGGCTCAAACATACTTGGGTGGACATCGGCCAATTAAGTGGAGTCCGCTGTAAATGTAACACTGACCTGCATAAAACACAGCAGGTGAGATGAAGACCAGCTTTGAGGGCGGACCTTAAAAACACGTCCCATAAAGAGTACAAGAACTACAGAGAAGAGCTAAGGATTGTGGGAAATGTAGGATTTTACTAGAAACGACTATGCGGCGGTGCGCTTCAGGTGTGCTCGAGTATGAAGCCCTGAGGAGTGCGAACAGTCTGGGTATGTTTGAGACCCATAATCACTGCTTCATAATCTAAACAAAAACAATAGAAATATGCTTTACTTCACAAAATGTGGCCTTCAAAATGCAGGAAATAGTATTTCAGAGGGTTATGCCCCCGGACCCCCCTACAAGTGATCCCCCTACACTGTGAAAAATTCCTGGTGAGAACACAGGATCCAGAACAGATCCCAGTCACTCACTACATCGTCCAGTTAAACTCAATAAATGGATCATTTGACTCAAATGACTTAAAGTGAAATATTTCAGTCCATGATCTTGGTTTTTAACCCGGATTGTTTCAGTCCACTGTAGCTGATGCTTGTTCATGTACATTTGTTTGTTTTTTTCTTTAGAATTTCATATTCTGATAATGCAAGATGACTAAGATGAGTCCTTATTCAGTACAAAGAGTCAACTCTTTATTAACGAAGCAGCTCTAATGAAAGCATTATAAAACCAAATATTACAGCAGTCTCCCTCGTGTTCTCCCAGGACTGACTCATCTTCATGATTCAATGATTTAATGATTCAGGGACTGGTTTTAACCCACGTCTCAGATCAGGAGGTAGAGCTTGGTCCTCTGGTTATATAAGAGTCGCTGAGAGCTAGAAACAAGTTGCATGGCTCACTGTCCCTTGGCCCGTTTTCCAGAAAAGCCACACAAATTAAAATGGGCTATTATTGTGGAAAGAGTTAGCCACCCTGCTGCCGTTAGCTGGCCTTGGTGGTGACATGCAGGATAATCAGGTCTAAAAGCTTTGGCTTGGAGGATAACTGCTGTAATCCTCCATAAACAGAGACGTTTCATGGGACTGTTGTCAAACAAATGTGAGTAAACCGGCTGTTCGTCTGCCAGCGGCCGCAGCAGCGGGAACGCAGAGATCGCACACGATGGAGGGAGGTGGGATTAGAAAGGCCTGAGTCAACCTTTGGATCATGGATGGAACGCATACACCGAACGCTCAGTGAAGACGAGGGGGCTGAGTTTTATTAGTCAGAGCGCCAACAATAATATCCATTATGAGAGGTTTTTTTGACTAAAATGTCGCACAACATGAAAAAAGTCTGTCATGATAAAAAAAAAAAAGTCTGGTCAATAAATTTCTGTTAAGAAAAAATGTACGTCACAATAAAAAGATGTCTAATATGAAAATATCTGTTACTAAAAACATCTGCGTTACGACGAAGTCTTTTTTGACAAAAATGTCTAATAACATGAAAAATGTATTACGAGAGAAAAAAGTGTATTACAACAAATACGTGTATTACAACAAATACGTGTATTACAACAAATACGTCCATTACGATAAAACTGTATGTTTTGACACAGATGTCTAATATGATAGAAAACTTCCACTATGAATAAAAGAAAACCAAAAAATGTCTGTTACGATAATTTCTTTTTATGATGAAAAAATGTCTGTTACAATACAAATGTTTGTTACAAAACAAAGAAGAAAAAAAGGCAGAGGCTGTCTGTACGGTTGCCATATCATTATACCGACATTCTATCTGTACGCAGCGCCCCTCATTGGCCAGTTTAGGTCACGTGACAAAGACTAAACCTAACCGTAAACCTAACCCTAACCCTAAAAATTGTTGCGACATAGGGTATTAACCTAACTTAACCCTAATCCTAAGACACTACATACGTGTACTTCGGTAAACGCACCAGTAGCACCAGGGGTTGTCCGTACGGCAACCGTACGAATAGACACTTTCTAAAAAAAAATGTCTGGAACGATAAAAAATGTTTGTAACAATTTTTGAAAAAGCCCATTACGAAAAATATCTGTTGCGATAAAAAAAAAAAAAAAAAGTCAGTTGCGATGGAAAATGTCCGTTACAAGAAACAGTTTCATGAAAATTGACGCCTGAAAATGAGACTTATCGACACATCAAAGGGTTTTAATGCATCTCACTTCAGTTATGAGGAAAACCAAACCCTGCTGTGAGACTCTTCTCAGTGAGAACATTTCCAGCCTCTACACTTCCATGAAGCTCACGCCTTTCATTCTTCTGCTGAAGAATCCCTGAAGGAAACGACCAAATTCTCCCATTCCTGACTTTTACAGCTCGGTCATGCTCAGTGAAAAGCTGAAGCTTCCTGATGGCCGCGCGCTGCTTTCCCTGCACGGTGTCGGCTAGTTTACGACCGGAAAGGGACTCGAATGGTGAAGATCCCATTTCAATGTTGGTGAACAATAAACATTTCCCACAGACTTTGTCCAACCACTTAATCTGGAATTGACCAAAATGTCTTAATTTATAGGTTGTTTTTTTTTAAGCAACATTCATCATTTCAGTAAAAACGGAAACACCAACACTGTGAGATTTTCACCAAAGCTGACGAAGCGTTTATACGATAGAAGAGGTGAAAACTCAGAGGAAATTCAATGTTTATCATTCAAAAAATAATAGTTGACTAATTCATTTATTTTTTGCTTCATATTTCATGACTTTTCCTAATTTGATGGGTACAATTACTATCATGATGATATTTTTTCATTGTGCTGAACAATTGCATGCATTGGTGTTCCTCTGGGGTCAATTTGACCCCGAGCTGTTTTAGCATGTGTGAAACGTGTCTGTCTGTCTGTCTGTGTGTGTGTGTGTGTGTGTGTGTGTGTGTGTGTGTGTGTGTGTGTGTGTGTGTGTGTGTGTGTGTGTGTGTGTGTGTGTGTGTGTGTGTGTCCCATGTGAGACCTTATATACTCACACCTGCAGGTGCAGAGTTGATACTTTTTAAATGATACATGACATGTGGGGGGAGACAATATTCTCATGAGAACATCAACGTTTGACCTGATGGTGGCGCTGCAGGAAAGGTCAGAGGTCATATCATCACCACGACCAATAGGGTTCATATTCTAGTGCTCATTAATGTTGTCGGTAAATTTGAGAATATTTGGATGAAAACTATTTATGATAAATGAATTCTAATGTAAAAGTTTCTCCTGATGGTGGCGCTACAGAACAGGTCATGGTTTCATTATCCATGTGTTATTTATGTACAGCAGTCCCTCGTTATGTCGCGGTTCATCTTTCGCGGCCTCGTGTTTTGCTGATTTTTTTACAGTGCAATTTTGAATGCATTATTTTTACAGCGCATGAACGCGCATTGTGTTCTGCGTCCTGATTGGCTAATGCTGCGTTCACCCACCAGCGACAGCGAGGAGCTGTGCTCCTTTTTCTCCTCTCATAAACATAAACCACCTGTGAAAAAAGCTGGTGTGATTAGCGGCTAATGCTATGCTAGCTCAGTGCTACAGAGAGAACTTTTACCTGCTATTACCACCTCCTCACTGATTCTCCTCCACACCTAATCCTTCCTAGTCCTGGTTATAAAGGGCGTGTCCTACAGCTCCGGTGGTCACACACAGCTTCTACTCCATGGTTGAATAGGTGAACAGACCAGTGTCCGTGATGATGTGACTTCATCGTCAACAAAGACTCTGAATGCGTTCAGCATCAATATCTGATCACTAGCAGTGTGACTCTGAAGTGTGTGGTGAGGCCTTAAAACATGTATAATAATAGTATTAATAAAAATAGTAAAAAATAAAGCTGACTACGTCGTGGATTTCGCGACTGACCCCAGGGTAAAATGGTGGCTGAAGTTAGCGAGTAAATCATAGACAGTTGAAGGACGTCTAGCCTCAAGGTTTGTGTGTCTTCAGCAATCTGTGATTATTCCCTAAATTCAGCCACCAGAGTGTATAAGGGAGATTAAAAGTCCCTTAAGAGAGCTTCATTGTCTACTACTAAACCACAGAGTTCCCTGTGTTCACAAGTGTTTTTATCCTCTTTCTGTAAACAAAAAACTTTACTTGATTATTTAGAGCAACCAAAAGTAGCATACATTGTGACTGAGAAAGCTGTTAAATGAACTAAAAATCAGGCTGAATGTTTTACTCCAATAGAAAACAATAGGATGTTTACAGGCAGTGGGGCCCAGTGACATCATCAATCACATGATTTCAAGATGGAGGAACACAGGCTCTAAAACTAAAGTATTCCCATTTTTAAAAGGCAGTTAAATGAATATGGTGCATAATAATGTGTTTTGTTGGTAATATAGATCTAATAATAAGGACATTTAGAAGATTTTAGGCCAGATTTGTAAAAACGGTGGAGAAAAGTCATTTAAAATCACTGTTGCTTGTTTTTATTTCATAAAAACAATGACATGTACTATCGTCTCTAACAATTCCTGAGGAGAAATGAAAAGAAGTGAAGGGTTTTGACCCTTATTGATATGTTTCCCTTAGTGACGGCCTTATTCACGGTGAGTGGATGAATCTGTGGAGGAGGTGGAGCTTAAATCCATGAACTCTCCGTCCTTTTTCTTAATGAGACGTCTCTTTGTTCACGTCTTCATATGAATGCGACACCTTTTCACTGAGCCAAAGGGACACAGGAGGTCTTTCTTCTCATCTCCGGCCGTGGAGGGGGGGGGGGGGGGGGGGTGGGGGGGGGTTCTGTCCTTATCATCCCTGTAATCCCCATAATCCCCTGATGCTGCTGCTGAAGGACGAGGGCGCACGCATGTGTGTGTGTGTTCTGTGACGTACTGTTAACACGCCAGTAAAACTACAAAATTCTTCAAACTTTGAACCCAAAAATTAAATATCAAGGAGCGCTGACTTAGCTACATTAGCATTAGCATTAGCATTAACATTAGCATGTGTGAATCACATTCATGCAGTGAGACGAGACTTAACGGATTTTGAGAAAATTTTAACCAAAAATCATCCTTATGATTATTTGGGTTTTGGAGGCAATCCGGATCAATAAACTGATTCTGGATCAGTTTATTGATTACCAACAATAAACATGGGGGTGAGAGCAACTAGTGAGTACTATTTAATTTAGCTACTTTTTACTTGTACTTGAGTATTTTATGTATGACTTACTTGTACTTGTACTTGGGTACAATTTCAATCAAGTAACAGTACTTCTACTTGAGTAGATCTATCAGTACTCTTTACTCCTCTATTGGTGCCACAGATGTATTTTACTGGGAGTCTGAATGGGTTTGAAATGTTTTCAATCAAATCTGAACTTTTTGCTTTTGCTTCCTGGAAAAACATAAATGAGTCGGGAAACCCTCCGATCGTCCTCCGGCAGCAAAATGCCGACTCAACGTTTCAGTGCTCGGTGCATGAAGCCACTCAGAGCCAGAACTTCTACTTTCAGCCAAACAAACTCCTGTTCCAGTGAAATCAACCACGATTCCTCTGCTCCTGCTTCTCACAGACAACTGAGGATTTCTAGGTCAGGCTAATAATTGGAAAAAGTGACTTATGGTTGTGGCTTTTTCCTCCTGGTTTCAGTGTTTCTGCAGTAGTTGTACTGTGGTTTCAGTGTTTCTGCAGTAGTTGTACTGTGGTTTCAGTGTTTCTGCAGTAGTTGTACTGTGGTTTCAGTGTTTCTGCAGTAGTTGTACTGTGGTTTCAGTGTTTCTGCAGTAGTTGTACTGTGGTTTCAGTGTTTCTGCAGTAGTTGTACTGTGGTTTCAGTGTTTCTGCAGTAGTTGTACTGTGGTTTCAGTGTTTCTGCAGTAATTGTACTGTGGTTTCAGTGTTTCTGCAGTAGTTGTACTGTGGTTTCAGTGTTTCTGCAGTAGTTGTACTGTGGTTTCAGTGTTTCTGCAGTAGTTGTACTGTGGTTTCAGTGTTTCTGCAGTAGTTGTACTGTGGTTTCAGTGTTTCTGCAGTAGTTGTACTGTGGTTTCAGTGTTTCTGCAGTAGTTGTGCTGTGGTGTCAGTGTTTCTGCAGTAGTTGTACTGTGGTTTCAGTGTTTCTGCAGTAGTTGTACTGTGGTTTCAGTGTTTCTGCAGTAGTTGTTCTGTGGTTTCAGTGTTTCTGCAGTAGTTGTACTGTGGTTTCAGTGTTTCTGCAGTAGTTGTACTGTGGTTTCAGTGTTTCTGTAGTAGTTGTACTGTGGTTTCAGTGTTTCTGCAGTAGTTGTACTGTGGTTTCAGTGTTTCTGCAGTAGTTGTACTGTGGTTTCAGTGTTTCTGTAGTAGCTGTACTGTGGTTTCAATGTTTCTGCAGTCGTTGTACTGTGGTTTCAGTGTTTCTGTAGTAGCTGTACTGTGGTTTCAGTGTTTCTGTAGTAGTTGTACTGTGGTTTCAGTGTTTCTGTAGTCGTTGTACTGTGGTTTCAATGTTTCTGCAGTCGTTGTACTGTGGTTTCAGTGTTTCTGTAGTAGTTGTACTGTGGTTTCAGTGTTTCTGCAGTCGTTGTACTGTGGTTTCAGTGTTTCTGTAGTCGTTGTACTGTGGTTTCAGTGTTTCTGTAGTAGTTGTACTGTGGTTTCAGTGTATCTGCAGTTGTTGTACTGTGGTTTCAGTGTTTCTGTAGTCGTTGTACTGTGGTTTCAGTGTTTCTGTAGTCGTTGTACTGTGGTTTCAGTGTTTCTGCAGTTGTTGTACTGTGGTTTCAGTGTTTCTGTAGTCGTTGTACTGTGGTTTCAGTGTTTCTGTAGTAGTTGTACTGTGGTTTCAGTGTATCTGCAGTTGCTGTACTGTGGTTTCAGTGTTTCTGCAGTAGTTGTACTGTGGTTTCAGTGTTTCTGTAGTAGCTGTACTGTGGTTTCAATGTTTCTGAAGTCGTTGTACTGTGGTTTCAGTGTTTCTGCAGTCGTTGTACTGTGGTTTCAGTGTTTCTGTAGTAGTTGTACTGTGGTTTCAGTGTATCTGCAGTTGTTGTACTGTGGTTTCAGTGTTTCTGTAGTCGTTGTACTGTGGTTTCAGTGTTTCTGTAGTAGTTGTACTGTGGTTTCAGTGTTTCTGCAGTAGTTGTACTGTGGTTTCAGTGTTTCTGCAGTAGTTGTACTGGACTGTGGGGAAACCCAACGTGTGCTGCTTCACTAGCTTCAGTCACTGCTGGATGAGCGCAGATGACCTGTTGTTGGATGCATTATCAACACCAACATCTGCCAACATCAACAGAGGCCGACTGTAGGAGGAGAGGTCAGAGAGAGGAGCTCCCATTGGAGGGGATTCTTCTCACAGTTACAGTTACAGTTAGTGGTAGTTAATTATAGGACAAGAGACACTCTCCTCTCTTTTACCAATCAGAGAAAAGATGGAGTTCTTGTGAATTAAAAAAGAGATACATTTAGACACATTTGGATGAATGATAGATGGATGGATGATTGGTGGATGCATGTATATTTGGAGGGATGTATAGTTGGATTGATGCATAAATGGAGGGATGCATGGATGGATGATGGATGCATGGATGGACGTATAGTTGGATTGATGATTGATGTATAAATGATTGATGGATGGATGTATTGTTGGATGAATGGATGTATAGATGATGGATGATTGATGAATGGATGTATAGATGGATGGATGCATAAATGGAGGGATGCATGGATGGATAATAGATGATGGATGCATAAATGGAGGGATGCATGGATGGGTGATAGATGATGGATGCACGGATGGATGTATAGTTGGATGGATGATTGGTGTATAAATGATTGATAGATGGATGAATAGTTGGATGAATGATAGATAATGGATGTATAGATGATGGATGATTGATGGATGGATGTATAGATGAATGGATGCATAAATGGAGGGATGCATGGATGGATAATAGATGATGAATGCATGGATGAATGTATAGTTGGATGAATGATTGATGGATTGATGATAGATGGATGGATGTATAGTTGGATGAATGATTGATGGATTGATGATAGATGGATGGATGCATAATTGGAGGGAAGCATGGATGCATGTATAGTTGGATGGATGTATAGTTGGATGGATGCATGGATATATGGTTGGAAGATTGATGGATGGGTGGTCGGATGAATGTACAGATGCATAGTTGGATGTGTGAGTTGGATGGGACATGAATTATGATCATGAATCATGATTCATCATATATCATGAATCATGAATCATGAATCATGAATAATGAAAAAGGAAAAATGAATTGTAAATCATGAAACATGAATCGTGAATAATGAATCTTGAATTGTGAAACATGATTTTTTATTTATCCTCTTGCTGCTCTTTGTCTTGTTTTTGTCTGGTCTTACTCTACAGGAGAGTCTATCTGCATCCCGATCCTAAATCTAAATCATGGAATTGATCAGCTGGTCTCTCAACGCTATTGGTCAGATTTCTCAGCGAGGAGGGCGGGCATTGGGAGAGCCGTATATACTGAGGATGTGGAAGACGTCCACAGACCAGATTGGAATTACGATAACAGGTTTTCTGCTTTTTGAAAACTGGCATTTACCTGACTTATCGCAAAATTCAGATTATTGGAAGCCGCTAGTCAACGACGAAAAGGGGCCGAACTCTCAGAACTCTCAAATGGATTCCACCCTGTGAACTTTAAGAGGAGTGGAGAGTTTGTATTACGCCGTCCCACGTAATCGGCTTTTGTGATGAACTGTGAGAGACTGTAGCAGATTCTCAGAAAACAGGCTCATGCCTACACGTCACTGACTGTCACTCCTACCTTACACACACAACCTGTTTCTTCACCGTCTCCTCTGGCCAAAATCCCTCCTTCTTCCCCGCAGATGGCAGCAGGAGGCAAGCCAAGGACAGCGCCATCTTGTGGTTGACCTGCAAACTACCCATCCCCTTGTTGCTAATGTGCTGTTGTATTGAATTGAATGTTGTGTCTGTACAAGGGCCCAGTTGATTCTTCTTCTTACCCATTGTTCCATATTTCTCTTCTAAGAAACGGAGCTCCGCCCTGCTGCTGGCTGCTCCACACTTCTCCAGTTCCTGTCCCCTCATGTTATATGTAATTGTCTTTTCATGTTTCTTGGTCAGGATGTAACTGAAGCTGAATTTCCCCTCAGGGAATAATAAAGTATAATCAAAATCAAATCAAAAGATCAAGTGAATTATGACAAATGGCCACTTTAGAGGCCACGTGTGCCTGCAGGACATTTAATGCAGATTGATTTAATTACTTTAATTGCTTGAATCTTTTTAATTGTTGGACGGAGTCCAGCAGAAATGTGACGTTGATGAACGTGCACGTGCACGCGCTGCTATATTGGCTCTGAATGGAAAAGCGCGGAGGATTAGAGGCTGGGTTCCTGGTCGGGGGGTTTACTTTGGGAAGGTTTCCCTTCTGTGGTGGAAAAAAAAGAGAGAAAGGGAAACTCGTGATGGCAACATTTGGTTTTTTCTCTCTTCTTTTTCCAATCAGAGACGCGCTTTGCTTTGCTTTGCTTTGCTTTGCTTTGTTTGAAAATGAGCAGAGCTGCAGGATGAACTCAGAGCCCGAGGAGGAAAAAGATGTTCTTCTTTTTTTTATGGAGGGGGAGCGCCCTGGGATTCGAACAGCCAACCTTTATGAATAAATAAAAAGGTGCACTTACTGAAATAAAAGCCTCTCTCTCCACACACGAACTGCAGCGTGTCCACAAGCTCCGCCCCACACAGGGTCTCAGTCCCCGCCCCCCCGGTCGCCGGAGTCAGGCTGAGGACGCACAGCAGTAGTGAGAGGGCGTGGCCACAGGAGATACAGCACATCGCACCCTGCGCACACAGAAACATCGCCATCATCATCATCATCATCATCATCATCAACATCACCATCATCATCATCATCATCATCATCATCATCATCATCATCATCATCATCACCATCACCATCATCATCATCATCATCATCACTTCAGCTGCTTCACGCGGACACAGTTCGTGAAACGCCGCGTGAGGCGCACAGTGACGGTGCAGCTTTTTTGGAGATGTGCGTCATGATGCATCCAAACCTCACCGCAAACACCGCTGATGCACAAAACCATGAAGCACATCCATCATTCACACCATTAACCAGCAGCGCCGGTGCCAAGGCGCAGCTGCCAGTGCGCTTTTACGCACAAGGAGATGGAAAACCTCTCTGCAGCCAAAACCAACGGAGGAGGCTGATGATGATCAGGAGAACATGAAACACACTCCTCAGATGCTGCACCACCGCAGCATCAGCTCAGATGTTTAACACCCAACAGACGCTTCATCCATGCGCGCGTAACGACTCTAATTTACGCACAAATAAAGCTGCAAAAACCTCCACATCTTCTCCAAATAAAGACATAAAAGAATAAATGCGTGCAGATTTCGCGGCTTAAATGTGGATAAGTGCGTTTAAAACGCGCTGAGTGTGAATAAAGGCGGTAAAAAGAAAGTTACCTTAAAGACATCACACAGGTGCCGCTGGAAGGAGAGAGAACCTGACATCCCCGCGGCTCTCCGCAACACAAAAGCCCGGCGAAGATCCACTCGGTCGAAGTCATTAAAAACGGGCAGAAACGGAGGATGAGACGCGGGGCAATGTCACATCTCAATATTCCCACTTTGTTCCATTGCGCAGGCTCGTTTTGGTGAAGTGAGATTTAGCGAACGAACAGGAGACGGATTTAGAGAGAAAATCCCTCACATTTATCTACATTACACAGACATTTTCAACAGGAAACAGCTGGGGCAGTATTTGCCTCCTACTCGTCCTCTAAGTTATTCATTAAGGATTTTGGGCACATGTTCAAATAACGTCATTTCTCTCAGTTTTTTTTTCTCTTCCTCCATCAGAACAGGATTGGATGCTGATCTCTCAGAGTTGGTACATAGTTCAGATCAGGAGGGAATTAAAAAAAGGCAGCTCACATTTACACAACGCGCTGTTTTACGCACGGCTCCCGGCTTCGGTCGTGCGTAATTTGGCACTGCTGTGCAGAGTCAGCTCTGATTAACGCAAAAATCAAATAAAATATAATATAATAAAGCACTTTTCCATTCAGTCACACAAAGCAGAACACAAAAGTTAAATGCATGTTGGGAAAAATTCAAATGAAAAAGTGTGACATGAGGGAACATATTTCAAATGAAGCAGATATTTAACATTTAGATTTATCATTTAGATTTAACATTTACATTTATAATTTACACTTAGCATTTAGATTTAACGATTAAGATTCACATTTAGCATTTAGATTTTACATTTATCATATAGATTTAACATTTAAAATTTAGATTTACATTTAACATTTAGAATTGCATTTAATATTTACATTTAAATGTAATATTTAGATTTAACATTTAAGATTTACATTTAACATTTAGATTCAACATTTAGCATTTACATTTAGAATTAAATTTTACATTTACATTTAAATGTAACATTTAGATTTATCATTTAACATTTAGATTTAAATTTAACATTTAGAATATAGATTTACATTTAACATTTAATAGGATTTAAATTTAACATTTAGCTTTAATGTTTAAAATTTACATTTAACTTTTACATTTAACCCGGCAGAACCAGGTTCAGAGGTGGCAGTCATCTGCCTCGACTGGTTGGGGTTAGTGGACAGAAGGACGATCAGAACAGGATGGAGACATAGAACATCAGAGTGTCCCAAACTAGTTGAGCCGTGAACCATCGACCAGGAACCACCAGCTCCAACATCAAGACAGAAAAGACAGACCTCGGAGGGCGAGGAGAAGGTACAGACTGCAGGAAAAACATGATAAACTATGATACACTCGTTCTAGTGGTTAGGTAAATATTAATAATAAACGCCATGCGGCCTCCACCATGCTCTGAAATGCTACCACTACAGACGAGGATTGGTCTTGTACTGGGTGCACATAATGATCTCAGCGATCACTACAGAGGGGACCTTGTCCGCTTTAAATTATCGCAATTATACAGTGTACGCTTTAGTAAATAAGTAGGTTTTGAAGGTACCGGTCTCTTGCAATGGTCTGAGTTGTTGACCATTTATGTGTCATGGTCTGTGATTGTGACCAAAACAACGAGACCATGTCCGTTTCGGTTATTGCTATTACACAATATACAGTTTAACATTTAGATTTAACATTTAGATTTAACATTTAGATTTAACATTTAGATTTAGATTTAACATTTAGATTTAGATTTAACATTTAGCATTTAGATTTAACATTTAGCATTTAGATTTAACATTTAGCATATAGATTTAACATTTAGCATTTAGATTTAACATTTAGCATTGAGATTTAACATTTAGCATTTAGATTTAACATTTAGATTTAGATGTAACATTGACTTTAAGTTTTTCCAAGAAAATCTGGTGAAAAGAAAACAAAATTGACTTATGTTTTTTAAACATGGTTTGTTGCTAAAAGTTACTGTTTATTTTTAGCATGTACAACTTTACAATAGCTGCATGTTTAGTTTGCACTTTTCTGTGCTCGTGTGAACGTTTTCTCTCCTGGGCCTCTGATAAACAAACATCTGGATGTACCCCCTATTTAGGGCCACTCAGGTTGAAACGAGGGGGCCCCTGCTGTCACACAGAAGCATAGAATGGCAGAGCGGGGGCTTAGAGGAGGGAAGGATATCAGCTCTGATCCACTGGATCAACATGAGATCAGAGCTGAGATCCAATCATAAACCAGGACAGCCTGCGCACGAGCACGGTCGCATCCAAAGGGGCTGACACGCAACACTTTGGGTGTAAAGTGGGTCAAACTGTCCCCACGCTGTACAAAGTCAGGGTCCGGGGTCCTCTGTGAGGTCACAAGCTTCAACCATCAGGCTTTTGTTAGACATTCCACATGATTTCTTTGCTGGGTTCCTTGTGATTAAATTCAACACCAACGGTCCAATAATTCACGGTTCCACATACAGTATTTCCTTCATGTCATATTTACTGAGAAATGTCATTTCATGATGTTTCATATCAAAGGAACAAAAGACAGGTCGGAGCTTTGAGGGTGTTTTGGTGAAACTGGTGCTCATTTCAACTAATGACTGACTTTGGCATCGACATATAGCATCAAGATCAGGATTTCTGTCAGTTGAAAGTAAAAGTGACTTAAATTTAGCAATAAAATGAAAATCAACGTGAGGAAGAATTTCAAACACTGTTTGAAGTAAAAAAAAACAACCCATGTGGATTTTTGTACAAACCAAAGCGATCGACCGGACATCGAACGTGGGCCCAGAACAGAAAAGCTCACTGTAAACACTGAAGAACAACTTCCACCATGTCGCTCAGCAGATACTTCCTGATCTCCATTCGCACCATGTGCACCTTTCTGTTGTCGTACAGGTCTGTGTATCGTTTACCAGCTCAGCATCCACACAAGAGCTAAGCTGAACCAGCTAACATAGCATCTGATTTTTATACCGACCAACCAACCAATCAAACAACCAACCAACCGATCAGCTAACAAACATGGCATCCGATTTTAATGCTGACCAACCAACCGACTAACCAGATTACCTGACCTAACAACCGACTGACCAACCGACCAGATTGACCAACCAACCCACTGGACTGATTTACTAATCAATCAACCAACTGACTAACCAGAGTGACTGACCAACCGACTAGACAGACCATGCAACTGATAGACTCAACAAACCAACTGTCTGACCAACCAGTCAATCAAATCAACCGATCAGCTAACAAACATGGCATCTCATTCTTATGCCAACCGACCAGGCAACCAATCAACTGACCTCATTGAATTTTAATACCAACCCTCCAGCTCGTAAACAAACCAACAAACTAGCATTCATATATATACTGTATATATACAGTATATGGTTGGTCTGTTGGTTTAATTAGTTGGTTGGTTTGTCTAGTTCAGTGGTTCCCAACCTTTTTCTGGTTGTGACCCTATATTTTATATCACCATTTCTGGCGACCCCAGAGACATAAATATATATATAGTCTGACCAACCACTTTACATATTAACTTACAATCTTACACTACATCACCCCCCCTCCCCCCCGAATCAAAAATTAAAACCAAAAACAACAATTGTCCAATCAGCCAATAACTATTTGTTCGCTATCAACCATCAAACATTTGAGTTCAGACTTCAATCTGTATTTACCACGAGGAAGTCTTTTCCTCGATTTACAAATGAATGATTGAATGAATGATAAAGTGAGGGCCTGACTCTAAACTAAAGCAACTGATACATTTAAATACACATTGGTCAAGTCTATAAATCCTCCAGGTTTCTGTGACCTGACGGAGGATTGCGTCACCACGGCCGACAAGCTGCTGATACCTCGTGGAATGTGATGATGATGATGGCGATGATGCTCCTCAGCTTGCAGAGCAGAGGGTGACCTTGTTGGCAGCAGCTGAATAGATTTTAAATGCTTTGTCACACACTGACCTCCCCGTGCTCCCAGCGTGCCCAACAACCCCGGTGCCAGCCCCCCCCTCCCTCCCTTCTTTCCTTTCTCCCTCTTTGGTTGCAGGACTCCTGAAACCTGTCTGAGTGAACCCATTGACCAGGAGCTGGCTCTGCTGCTGCAGCCTAAGTGAGGATGAACCACAAAATCCCACATTTCTACCTCCGAACAAGAAGTTCATGAGCTTGCACCACTTTGGTTCTACGGTTTCCTGAAGCGTAGATGTAGAGCCGATAGAGTGTGCCTCGGTGAGGAGAGTTTTCCATGCAGAAGAAATGATTCATGCAACCTCAGCAGCAACACAATGAGCTCCTTTCTGCATTTGCGTCTCATTGTGCACGCACACAACAACAAACCCCCAACGCGGGGAGCACGTGGGCAAGATTCTCCCGCCGCTGCGTGTGGTGCCCAAGATGGGCGGGGAAGTTCACCCAAGGACACGCACTCGATTTTGAGAGCAATTCCTCTCAGTTCTGCTGATTAGTTGGAGGCTTTTTCCTCTTCTACTGTTCGACCAAACCGAGAACAAACAACACGCTTTGCACCAACCAATCAAAACAAACCTTAGACCAGCAATTACAACCTTTTACATCTTCAATTTATTGATCTATGAGGCCTACACTATGTCTTTATTCTATTTTGTTCTCTCCATCAGCTTTGATTTAGAAAAAAAAAAGTCAATCAGCACCCAAGTAGAAGAAAATACACAGAAAAATACACAAAAACTCACAAAATGAGAAAAGAAATGATCGGAACGATACCAAGAACGCATAAACAAACAGAATAATGTAAAAAAAAAAAATTACACAGAATGAGAGAGACAAACTCATGCATGATAGTTAAGTACTACATTTAGTTACAACTTCCAGGACTTAAAGCTGCCGGGGATGAAAATACTTTTTAAAGTGTACCTGTACTTCATCCAAGTGTTCATCTCATCCACTACTGAAGCCAGAAACGGACAAAGTCTTTCGACTGATTGAAAGTTGGGCCGATGTTGATAATGTGGTGTGACGTTCCTATCATGAGGAACACCAAAACAAAGCAGAACAGAACTGATGTCAAGCCAAGAAACACAAGAAATCATGGTAAGGAAAAAAAAGTGAAAAACACTTCTTTAGGAAACTTTTCCAGTTCTAATCCCACAATGCAATGCGTAAAAGTATTCCAGTGATGGAAAACATTTAAGGCCTTGCTAAAAATAATGAAAACAGGTTCCCAGACTCCTTGTTCAGCCTAAACATTACATTTGAACTCTTTAGGTTCATATTCATATCTTTAAATATCACTGTAGTTATTGAAAAAGTAAAAACACTTCTTTAGGAAACTTTTCCATTTTTATGGGACTCCAAATCCCACAATCCATTCATGCATTTTCGGACCCACTTGTTCATTTTTGTAGGGTTCCGTGGTTCTGGTGGAGTCTATCTCTCAGTCTCATTGGGCGTTAACAATCCCACAATGCAATGCACAAAACTTTTCCAGTGATGGAAAACATTTACGGCCTTGCGAACAATAATGAAAACAGGTTCCACTCCTGGTTCAACCTAAAAATTGTGTTTGATCTCTTCAGGTTTATATTTCTAGCTTCAAATATCACTGTAGCTATTGACTTGTTCTTCCTCACTTCCTACAGATCAATAGATGCCCCCACCCCCGAAAACTATTGTTGAGATCCATTTCCAGATTCTAATGGGAGGATTTGATTTGACCAACCTATACAGACGACAGGAACTAAAGTGAGAGAAGATGCTTGAGAACATAGATCTTGGTCGTGTTTAGGATGAACGTGCAGGCCAGGGTTTGGGGGCTCCCCTCATTTCCTCCATCTAAGAACATCTCAGTTTGCCAAAAGAAGTCCTGGTTTCCTCCCTCGATCATCTGCAGCTTCGGGAGCATTCCCCTCTCTTTCAAACACTCAGGAATGTCCCTTGAGTGGGAAACCAAAACACCAAACAAACCATGGAACGACTGCATGTACAGTAAGTAGCTACGGCCCCGCTGTGCGGTTTCCATCAGCACCGAAACATAGACGAGGTCCAAGCGGCCAGAACGAGGCCCACAGCAGGCCAAGGAAGTGAACTCTCTGTGTTGTTGATATGAGCAGCAGGGGGTTCTGGGAGAAAAGGCCACCGGCTCCTTCTTGGATCCGCGCCCTGGTTGGCTGCTTGGGTTAGCGGGCGCGGTTCTCCTCAACCTAGAACTTGGCAGCGGAGAGGCTATTTCTAGGAAAGGAAATCTCTGCCAAGCCTCAATTACGTGGGGAATAATCCAGGACACGCTGAAGCAATTAGAGGTGCGTACACATCAACACACTCAGGGTTCAAAAGTGATGAGCTCCCCAACACTCTGAGTCTGACTCAGCCTTGGCGTTCCCTGAGATGAGAGCAGTTTTCTGTCAAAGTCTGTGATGCTGCTGCAGGAAGGTGATGCAGAGGGAACCAGTGCATTATTAGGAACCAGTGCCAACAATGATTGTGGAGTAAATTTCATTAAGTCTTTGCTGCTACAAGAGGCATTCTGCACAAAACCTCCTGACACTTCAGGGCCTTCAGCTTCAGTAGCAATATTGTCAGGACTTTACCGCCATCTGGTGGAAAGAGAGCAAAACTGCCTCAATACAACTTCTATTTAGGACAGGGGTGTCAAACTTATTTTAATATAGGCTTTTCATGGCGCGTCATCAAACTGAAAGTGGCCATATTGGAGATACTCAGCAGGTAAACAAAGCAGATCCCGAGCATCGAACAAAAGGAAATTGTGAATTATTGCCATGTTTTTGGCTGTACCAATCGGTCAGACCATGAAAAACATTTGGAGTTTTATAGCCAAAAGTCAGAACAAATCAGGGAGAACAATGTCCAAAGTTATCAGAGGAAAGGAGGCGCTAATAGACAACATCCAAATTAGTTCGGCCCAATTTTTGTCAGGTAAGTGAATTGTTGATAGCAGCGACTAATTTTCTAGTATGATAATAGAATTCATATCAAGCTACTGCATGTGGCATTACTGACTTATTATAATCACATTTAATAGCCTGCTACTGTAGCAACACAGTTGTTAAAATGTAGAGCTGTATTTCTCATTGTAAGGTCTGACCTTTATCTAAAGAATGACCCAGAGTGGGTTAGGGTTAAAACCAGGTAGTTGATCATATCAGAATACACAATAGATGGAAGACTCTCTGGGTTGTCATTGATCCAACATGTGGGAGCCGACTCGCATGGATCTGTACCGCCTATAAACCCTAACTTCTCCAAATATGGTGACCAAGTCCTTCCTTGTATGCCTTTGCATCTATAACACAATTTGAAGAGTTTTTCTGTGATTTCAGACATTTATCCATCACAGTGTTTCCCTCTGAGTGCCTCCAATATGACTGTGCATCCAGGTTACTGCCCAGAACGTGATACAGGTGAAAACACTCTATTCAGGGGCCAAATAACTTGAAGTGCATGGGCCACAGATTTTAGGCGGGAAAATGAGTAATTTAATCATTGTGCTCTAGTTTGCGCTTCCACGTTTAAATAAATCATGTATGTACAGCACAGATAATATCAAAGCAACAAGTGACAAAAATATACCAAACAAAAACACACAAAATGAGAGAAAAATTATACTAAACAAAAACATCAGAAGAAAAATACGCCCAAAAAAAGAAATATGCAAAACAAAAGAACATAAAATTGAGAGAAAAATGTGAAAAATTGTTGTTTCCCATGTTATTGCTGACTGGTCAAAATTCTACATGCTGACATGAATGTTGGTCATGTGACCCTCAGATCAACCACATTGTGTCACATTTAACAAGACAGGAAATTAATGTGTCAAATAAAAAAGAGGAAAATGGATTTTATGGGTAAAAAAGGAAAAGAAGAAAAAAAAAGGGGGTGAAATGAAATAGAATAAGCTACCAGATATTTTTTAATGAAAAAAAAAACCCAAAACTTGTTTCCTTTTCCCCTTCTCGTCTCATTCCAGACGCATTTTATAACTTTTTAAAACAAGAACACTGACGCAAAAATCACCAACAATTTCTTTGATCCCAATGTTCTTTATTTCTTTTCCCGTTTAATTACATACACTTTAAAGAAACTGAAGAAAACAAGTAAACCAAAGGATAAGAGAAACAAAGAGGACTTCAAGCGAAAACAAAGGGTTGCTGGTTCAAACACCTCATTATACATTTACGAAAGAGTTGTGGACCTGGATAAACGTGGGCTCCAACTTCACATCATGAGTCAGCGAGTGTTCCCACAGCAGCTTCTTCTGGAAGAACGCCACGCCGCACTCCTCGCACACGAAGCTGCTGGGCTTCCCACCGTGAGTCCTGCGGTGCTTCTTCATGTGATACGATAGGCGGAACGCTTTCTCGCATACGTCGCATTTGAACGGCTTCTCCCCTGTGTGGATGCGCATGTGCGACTTGAGGTATCCGGACTGGATGAAGGCCTTACTGCACACATCGCACTTGTACGGTCGCTCCCCGGTGTGGTAGCGGTTGTGCAGCCGCAACTCGTTGGCGGTGAGGAAGGTCTTGCCGCACACGGTGCACTGGTGTGGGCGCTCTCCCGTGTGGGTCAGCTCGTGTCTCTTCAGTGACGTCTCCTTCATGAACTTCTTCCCGCAGCTGGTGCACGGATAGCGGACGCCGATGTGGATCTGCTCCACGTGGTTGGTGAGCTGCAGCTTGGTGCGGTAGGCCATGTCGCACTGGGAGCAGGCCCACGGTCTCTCCTCCGAGTGCGTCCCCATGTGCACGGTGAGCTCCGACGCCGAGCGGTAGCACTTCCCACACTGCCAGCAGAGGAAGGGCTTCTCCCCAGTGTGTTTGCGCTGGTGGACCGTCAGACAGTTGGAGGAGCGGAACTTCTCCGGACACAGGTCGCACACGTAGGGAAACTCTCCTTTGTGGATCCTCTCGTGGATGATGAGGTAGGACAGTTGGACGAAGGTCTTGCCGCATTGCGTGCATGGGTAGGGCCCGGTGAAGTTGTGCTGCTTTTCGTAGTGCTCCCTCAGGCGCCGCAGCAGTGTGAACGTCTTGTCGCACATGCCGCACTGCATGGGTCGGTGCATGAGCTTGTGTCGCTCGAAGGCGGCCTGGCTGGCCAGGATCTTGCCACACTCCTTGCAGTAGAGCGGGTCGTGGATCCTCTGGTGCACCTTCAGCATCGTCACGCTCTTGAACTCTTTGCCGCAGACGACGCATTTGGTGGCATCGCTTAAGTTGAGTTTGCAGACGTTCTCCTGGTGCTCCTTCAACGCCGACACGTACTCAAAGTGTTTACCGCAGTTGGAGCACCACACTGGTATCTTCAGAGCCGCATCAGGGCCGGACCCCTCACCATTACCGGGCCAGACTCGCAGGTCTCTCTTCAGGAGGAAGCGCGAGGCTTTCTTGTGGCAGACAGCGTAGATTTGGTGCCTCTTTAGGCCATGCATGTGCTTGAAGCGCTTCTTGCAGTGAACGCAATGGTACGGACGGTCCTCCGTGTGACACCGGACGTGCCGGTTCAGGTTTTTCACGCTATCAAACACCCGCGAACAAACCGGACATGGTTTCATAGGCTTCTGATGGACTCTCTGCGTCCCAGGAGGCAGCGAGTCCTCACAGACTTCCACTGACGATTCCGGATCACCGACCCGGTTTTCCACTGGACAGGGATCGGCGCAGATCAGAGAGTCGGCCTCAGCTAAAATCTCCTCCACTGACTTGCTCTCCTCCTCCCGGATGCCTTCGTGTCCGTGAATTATCTGGTGCTTCTTCAGCGTGTCTTTGTACTTGAAGCCCTTCTCGCAGGTGACGCAGATGAACGGACGCTCCTCCGAGTGCGAGCGTAGGTGCTTGGCGATGTCGGCGGTGCACGGGAGGATCCGGTTGCAGATGGGGCAGACTCTGCCCTCAGCCAACGGCTCCGCCGACTGCTGTGGGCTGGACAGCGCCTCCCGCCGCCGCCGCCGTTTGCAGATATCTTTCTCGTGTCGATTCAGGATGTACGGGTTCTTGAACTTCTTCTGGCAAAACAAGCACTTGTACGGCCGGTCCTCCGAGTGTGACTTCATGTGTCGCTCCATGTCCACTTGGCGAGCAAAGTACTTCCCGCACAGCGAACAGTTCTTTTCCTCCAGGACATCCGGGATGGCGGGATCTGCCACGTCCTCTTCCAGCTCGCTCTTCTCGTGAACGCGCATGTTGTGTCTGTTCAGGTCGTAATGGTCGCGGAATCGTTTTCCGCAGCTGCCGCACTTGTACTTCAGGTCTCTGTTTGCGTCGTGTGTTTCCTGGTGTCGCCTCATGGCGGCAGCACGCAGGAAAGACTTGTTGCACACGGGGCACGTCTTACTGTTGGAGTATTTCTTGCGTTGCCTCTTGGCGGTGGCGTTGCTCTCCTCTTCCTCCTCCTTCGAGGCGCTTCTCTTCATCTGGAGTCGTTTGCTCTGCTTCAGCGGCTGAAACACGGCCGGCTTCAGGTCATCTCCTGGCTCCGCCTCCTCCTCCTCTTCCTCCTGGTGCGTGACGTTCCCAACTGTTTCCTCTATATTTACTTGATCCCCCATGTCCTGGGGTTCCGCCACCGGGCTGCACGGCTGCTCGATCTGGATGTAGTCGAGCAGCGTCACGGTCTCGCCCTCCACCTGGACGGTCACGCAGCCCTGGATCTGCTCCGACGTCGGCTGGAGCTGGATCTGCTCTGTGTCGATCACGACCTTCTCCAGCTGAGGAAGTGAGAGCGAGGACAGGATGCAGTTCCCAAAGGAAGAAGGAATGGTCTGTGTTTCATCTGCGGGTAAAAGCAAGGACTGTGTTAGCAGAATTTGGTAGAAAAATATATAAATATATTCTGGTTGTTTCTGGTCCGTGACCTCTGAGTGACCACATGGAGCCGTAGCCGAGACTCACCGGACAGGTCAAAGTGTCCCAGCGCCGTGTGGTACAGCAGGACTTCTTTAAGGTGGTGTGGGTCGGGAACCGAGTGAGTGCACTCCTCCAGGGCTGATGGAGCGGCGCTGAGCAACGAGGCGGTCTACAGAGGCGGGAACAAACACAAGAACTGTGTAACCAAACAGATCAGGCGATGACATCATCCTGTAGCAGGTGTTGGAGGTCAAGGTCAGTTCAAGGTCAGGTGTAAATGAGGAAGTGCAAAACTAATCATCAATTGAATGATTAGGAAGGAGGAAAGAAGGAAAAAGAGAGAAAAAAAACAAAAAGGAAAAGAAGGGGGAAATAGAAAAGTAGGGGTAAAGAAGAAAATAAAAAAAAAGAAAGAAAAAAGGAAATAGAAAAAATAACAGCAAAAACTGAGGAATGATTATATGCTGCCAACATTTTTTTTTATTTTTGAAAAAAAGAAAATGGAAAAAACAAATAAGAAAAAAAACGGGGAAAAAAAACATAATTCAAAAATTTTATGGGGGAAAAAGAGAAAAAAAAAGTAAAAGACAAAAAAGAAAAGAAAAAAATGAAAAAGGAAAAGCAGAAAAAAGGAGAAAATGATAAGCTACACCAAGTTTTTTGAAATGAGAAAGAAGAAAAAGACAAGAAAGAAAAACAGAAAAAAAAGCAAAAACAAATACATGTAAAAAAGAAGAAAAAAAACCCCCAATTTTTTCATTTCTGAAAAACAGAAAATGGGGAAAAAAAATAAATAAAAAAAGGAACACATTATAAGCCATGGAATTTATGGGGAAAAGAAAAGACATTAAAAGAAATGAAAAAGAAAAGAAGAGAAAAATGTAGAAGCTGCCAAATTTGTTTTTTTTTTTAAAGAAAAAGACAAAAATAAAAAAAAAGTTGAAAAACAAAAAGAAGACGATAAAAGTTTATTCTGATCTAATGTCACTAAGCTGAGTTTCACCTGTGAAAACACTCATAAATATCACTTTGACACAGTTTCCTGCCATGAAGCCTTTCATTGTCATAGAAATATCGGCATCACAGAGATATGATCGGCTATATCGGATCGGCCGATATTTTGCATTTTATGTAATAAATGTGATCGGCTGTAATGTCTTGATTCGCTGATCCGATCAATGACGTCATTGTTGTGATAAAACTTTCTGTAGAAGCTTCCATTGCAGTGTTTTATCGTCTCATTGACACTGAACAGTTGTTTGCTTTACGTGACACTCACATTTGTGCACGAAGGTGAAAACCTATGAGTGAACAGTGAAAATGTCGATCGGTTGGAGCGGCTGAGCGCCGGACTTCTTCCCCAGTCTACGGCTCTGAAAGCGTGTTTGTATGTGCGTGTTTTGTTTATTCAGCCTGAGTGTGTTAAAAGAGTCCTAAAGCAGAGCGATGCCTCACGTTTACTTTTGCTTTCATATCGAACACTTCTGTCAGTTTCAGGGTGACGGTGGACACAGAAGCACGTGTGTGTGTGTGTGTGTGTGTGTGTGTGTGTGCCCCACTTCCGCTGTGCATCTGTGAATACGAATTATAAACAACAGGTTTTGCAATGCCACAGTCAGTAAATATGTGTTTGCGCCTACTGCTAATGCTAATGCTAACGTAGTTCCAGTGTGGTCTGCCTCCACAGCTTCATCTCTTATAGTCGACACAGCTGCTGTTCAGAGACTAAATAAAATGGTTTAGCTCACATTTACACCTGAAAGTGCTCGGTCTGCGTCGCATTTTTAAAAAGTGGAGCCATGACGCTCTTGTCCATATAATGTTATGTTCAGGTCCTGATGGAAATTCTTCAATCCTTCCACTCCCTCACAGTCACATGGCTGCGTTTAGGTCCAGAAATATGGAAGCTTTTTTTTTACGTGAATGTGTATCAGGTAGTACAAAAAGGAATTTGTTTGGTACCTAAAAAAAACAAACTGAATTCATATGATCGGTGATCGTTTTTTTTAAACTCACTGATTGGCCTAAAAATCCTGATCGTGTAAAGTTACAAAAGTCCAAAAACATTGAAAGAAATGTGATATTTTATCAAAATCTCATCATAATCTGATGTTGAAATCACTATAATCAGTGTGAAACAGGCAGGAAATGACCTCGGTTCTCTACCTGTTGGATGTCCGGTAGGGGGAGGAGCTTCTCTAGTCTAGACAGGAAGTCCAGCATCAGCACCTGCAGTGCGCTGTCATAGTCGGGTCCGAAATCTGTGGGAAAAACATCCTGGAGGACAACATTGTGGGGTCAGGAGTCGGCTATGGAAGAGAGAGAGAGAGAGAAAGGGTGGCTTTGATCGCCCCAAACCTGGAAGAACTTCTCTCTCTCCTCTGAGTCCATTAGCAGCGCCTTCACCTGATTGGAGAAGTTAGATTCTGGAAACTCCACCTCCACAAAGCACGGCTGGACAGACAGGAAGTAGAAACTGATCACATGACGCCTCTGATTGGTCACTGACAGAAGCACAACACACACACCACACCCAACGCACAAAACACAGAGCGACAGACACACACCAACAAAAACAAGACAACAACAAAAGATACACAAAGTGACAGAAAATTACACAAAATAACTACAAAAATGAACAAAAACACAAGATGACTCCAAAAATATGACAAAATGACAATAGACAAAATGACTTCAAAAAAGACACAAAACAAGCATGAAATGAGAACTAAATCACACAAAATGAGAATAATAACAAAAAACAAGAAGAATGTACAAAAGTTTAAAAAAAATGACAGTAAAACACACAATTATTTTTAAAAAATGCACACAAATGACTCCAAAAACACACAAAACAACAACAAAATGAAAACAATACACACAATTAGTTAACAGACATTATCACAAAACACACAAAAGAACAACAAACGCACACAAAATGTGAATAAAAACAACACAAAGGTAAAAAAAAATGACACATTAATAAAACAAATGACAGAAAAGCAAACTCTGTTATTCTAATGCTGACATGAATGTTGATCATGTGACCCTGGGATCAGATACAGTCACGTACTGTTTAAAGTCAGTCAGTGTGGTACCTGTGAGGCCCAGGATGAGACCAGCGTGTTGATCCGGTCCAGGTGGATCTCTACAGACTCTCTGTCTGTCATCTCTGTGGACCGGCACAGCTCCAGGACCACCTGCACCAGAATCTATATGTAAATATTTTAAAGCTCTTTCTACCGTAATATTAGTTTTCTGAGCTGTTTTACACAAACACACAATGACACGCACACCGACGTGTTCAATACAATCAGTACGCTATCAGTGCAAACATTTATTGTTGTTTTGTGTTTTTAAGAGTCATTTTGTGTATTTTTTTAAATCCCTTTGTCATCAATTTGTATATTTTGAGTCATTTTTGTAGTTTTTTTGTGTGCTTTTGGTGTCATTTTGTGTATTTTTGTCATCATTTCGTATATTTAAGGAGTCATTTTGTTTGTTTTTATTGTTGTTTTGTGTCATTATGCATATTTAAGGAGTCATTTTTTTTCGTTTTGTGTAGTGTTGGTGACATTTTGTGCATTTTTAAAATCTTTTTGTGTGTTTTTGTAATCATTTTATATATTTAGGCAGTCATTTTGTTCATTTTGTTGTTGTTTTGTATGTTTTTGTCATTATTTTGCATATTTCGGGAGTCGTTTTGTTCATTTTTGGTGTTTTGTGTGTTGTTGGTCACTTTGTGTATTTTAATGACGTAAGGAGGCGCTGAATTACTAAAAAACAATTCTCCCTAAATGTTAGAGAACCTCTAATCTCTCCCAGCATCCAGGCTCCTCCTACTAAACACAACTCACTCACACGTGCTGTCTCCATGCACGCTTTAGAAACGCTAAAACAGATCTAACATAAGGAATAATACCCGCGCCCTGAGCCCCAGCAGGAGCTGAGCTTTCTGGTCCGCGTTCAGAAGCTCCGGCACCAGCTCCGTGATGGTGCTGACGAACTCCTCCACCATCCCGTAGTCGTGCACGCAGCCGTTCTGCACCACGTTCCACATGGCGGCGGCGGTCAGGCGCAGAGGAGGGATGAAGAGGCGGAGCGACGGCAGCATGAGGACCGGAGCTGGAGGATGGAACACAGAACCATTATTACAACGTCACCATATTCACTTCTTCATCATACAATACAACAGTGGTTCTCAACCTGTTCAGTCAGCAAAATGATGGTCCATTGTTCTATGAATCTGTGATTTATTCATCTGAATAATATCCACTGTTATCCAGAAAATTTATGATTATTATAGTCATCTTAAAGATGGAAATCATTGTTTTAATAATAAATAAAATGGGTTCAAAGTGAAATTATGGAAAAGGTGGTGAAATGTCATTACAAAAATCACAAAAATTGGTTAAATGTTACTAATTAAAGTGGACAAAAACAGACAGAAAAAAGTGATAAAAAGGGTTTAAATTGTCAATAATAGAACAATTAATTTAAACTGGCAAATAATGAGCATGACAATGCATTAATGTTGTTAAATTAGCAAAAATAAGCATGAAATATGGTGGAAAGGGTTTATAAGTGCTGAATATGTCATTAAAATGTGATGGAGAAGTGTCCAAAATGGGAGTAATGTAGCAAAAATGCATTAAAAGGAGAAAAAATATTGCAAGAAAAAGTGATGAAAATAGGTTAAAAACTAAAAAGTTTAATGTAGTTGCAGAAAAATAAATTAAAAAATTAAAAAAAGCAAAAATGAGCTAAAATTGTTCAAAAAATATTCTTAGTTTCTTGAAGGCATCTGGCGACTCCCTCCCAGAGTCTTGCCACCCCAAACGTGCTCCCGACTCCACGGTTGAGAACCACTGCAATACAAAGTGATGGCAGCACTGGACAAAATAATCTGCATCTTCCTGCAATTTGTGATTTTTACTGTATTATCTCGTTAGAAAAAAAAACACAATATTAGCATTTAAAAAGTGTTTCTGGTCATTTGGATTCATTTAAATCTGTTTGATTTTCCTGAACCAAACTTAAACCCTTACCTACAATTATTTCATTATCTTCATTTGTTTTATTACAACATATATATTTTAATCTTTATATAAATCACTGTAATTATTATTATTATTAACACCTACATATAGCTTACAAGAGCGCTAAACCGTCCGTAAATTGCATAAATACATAGGCTATTACAAATACTATTTAGAGGTAATATAATGACTTATTACATCATTTATCCTAAAATCTTTTTTTTAAACTTTTTTTTTGTATAATTCTGTTTTATATTGTATTGCACAGTTTTTTTTTTAATTATTCTGTTTTTATTGAAAAGTGTATTACTTTTATTGTCATTCTTCTTCTTCTTATTATTATTATTATTATTATTATTAATTAAGAAGGAAAGTCTTAATTTGAAATTTAAAAAGACATTTAACTAAACCAAACCGCCAAATAAACAAAACAGTTCAATCATTTTAGTAAAAAATAAAAAATAATAATAACAAAGAAAAAATATATATAATATTATAAAATAAATAAAATCCCCTCAAACAGTAATAAACTAAAAAATGGTTTTTATATTAGTTTCAGAGAACACGGTTATTTTATTCAGATATTAAATCTTCATTTTGAAAAATTACTTAGTAACAAACAAGAATAAATGTCGCTAATTGTCCATGGGTGGCCTGAAAGTCGCTTTTAAATAAAATGTATTATTATTAATTACGTCAAAGAAGGAAAGTCTTATTTTGAAATGAGAAAAAGACGTTTAATTAAACCAAATCGTATTTATTTCAGAAAAAAAAAAAAAACAAACCAAAATGGTTCAAACATTTTAGTTAAAAATAAATAAATAAATACACTATAATATAACAAAATAAATACAATCCCCTCAAACAATAACAAACCAAAATTTTTCAAAACTGTTTTTTTTATTTATTTCAGTTTCATAGAAAACAGTTGTTTTTCCTCAATATTAAATCTTTATTCAAAAACTAACATGAATAAATGTCGCTAATTATTATTATTATTATTACTAATTACGTCAAAGAAGGAAAGTCTTATTTTGAAATTGAAAAAAAAATCATTAAACCAAATATTAAATATTTATTTAAAAACGAATTACATGAATAAATGTCGTGAATTGGTTTGAAAGTGAGTGTTGTCGGCTGGTAAAGTAACATTTTGTGCAAAATGTTGTGGCTTTAGTTAGTAATAAATAAATAGTAATAAAGTGATAGAGTTCCACTAGCACTACTGGAGGAGGATTGGCTACACAAAGCTACCGCCATCTCACAACGGTGTACGCCATGTTTCAAATCGGACGCACACACGGTGAAACAAACGCCTCTCTCTCGTCCGGGCGGGGACTACTGGGCAGCCCCTTCGGCTTACCGTCCTTAGCGGGGTGCGGGCTCTCCATGGCGGCCGGTAGAAGTTGTCTATGGACGGGTTGGATCCACCCGGGGTCGTTGTGAGTTGTGTCCGTCAGCCCGCGGGACACTTAGACAGAGAGGAGAGAAGGAAGGGCGGCTCACTGCGGTGCGCATGCGTGCCGGCTAGCTTCGCGACGCTTCCTATCGGTTTACGGCGTCGCGTTACCCTTAGTTACAGGTCGTGCCGTTAACAACCGTTACCTAGTAACCGAAAATAAAGTTATTTCCTCTCAGTCAGTCATATTTGACAATTCGCTGAACATTTTAGCTTAAAAACCGGAACGGAGGGCAAAGATTACATTAGACAACAGTATCCATATGTTTTTAACATTTAGTCAAACTAAGGATTCAGTTGACTTTATTTAAACAAAACAATTTATGATTAAAGTATAAATAAAAATACAAATAATAATAATAACAAAAAAAAACTAACAATAAGTTTTCAGTAACTTTTTAAACCCTTATAAAAACGATAATAATAATAATAATAATAATAATAATAATAATAATAATAATAATAATAATTTAAAAATTAACATTATATTTTCAGTAGTTTTTTAAACCCTTATGAAAACAACAATAATAATAAATTAAATTAAGGTTTCAATAGCTTTTTAAACCCTTAGGATAATAATAATAATAATGATAATACATCAAACAATTTTTAACATTTATTTTCAGGAGCTTTTTAAACACTGTATCATTAGTTTGAAATAGAAACCATTTGCAAACTAAAGTTTTTCCATTTAAAAACAATTGGTCATATTTTCCTTTTTCATTAAAGCCACGAAAGACTGTTTTGTTTTGTTTTCATTTGACCTTGGTTAGTATTACTTTTTTTTCGGAGTGGGGCGATATAGTGCGGTCACGATACAATTCGATAAACAATAATGGGCACACGATAACGATACAATAATTTTGGAAAGGAGAAAAAACGACCTTAATGATTGCAGATGGGAGAAATAACCATGCTTATTCTTTCTACTTTAGCTTTGGGATTACATACCGACTCTGAGTTGGACCTTTTCAGCCTAATAGGAATGTGAATGTAATTTTGTGTTGAAGGTTAAACTTCCATGTTTTTTGCTGGATTTTTCCTTTGCTTGCTAATCGAAAAAAGTCTAAACCAAACTGATAAATAAAACAAACCATAATTAACTGGTGTGTAGTAGATCGTTCTAATATCGCAATATCTTGTCACACAATATAATGTCCCACCTTTACTACTTTTCACTGAATTCTATTAATCTATTGCAGCACAATGGTTGGAATTTGTTTAAATTAATAAAACTGCAAGTGTCAAAGCTTCTTTTTTGCCTTATCGTCTCTTTTTCTGGGCTTGAAACTAGCTAGATAAACTACAGTTGTAATCAAATAAGAGCAGTTCAAATGAACATTAGATTAGACAAGGCATTTGTTTCATTTACTATGTATATATGTTGATATAACCTACAAGTGCAATTCAGCTACTAGCAGTGTTATGAACACTGAAAGCATGTCGATGACTGGCGAGTGTTGTGGTAGAAAGAAACTAGTTAGAGATGGCTCGTCAAGCCCCGCCTTATGTTGCTTCTGATTGGTTTATTACTGCGTGATGCCTGCCGTGGTTGGTTAGATTTAGGCACAAAGGAGACATGGATTGGTTATCTCGGTCAGTCAATCAGAGTTACTTGAACTACGGCAAGCCGCGAGGACCAAAGTTCATTAACATGGAAAAAAATGTATTATTATTAGTATTGAATGGGGAAATATAAGCGTGAGAAATGTCAAGTGTGGCATGTGGTGTGAGAATGGGTCAAATTGCGTGATCGTCACACTCAATGGGTGACGCTTGGTAGCTCTGGTTGTACTAAGTGGTCCTGTTTGACGTTAGCATACAGGATTTACTGTGTTATCACAGGACTTTCAAGGGAGTACATTATTTTTGTGTTTGATTTTAGTTCAGAAATTTCTCAACCAAACAATGTATTTAATCCTTGTCAAAATTGCAACTTGTGACTCAGCGTGTAGCAACTTTCTTAGCTACTTTTATTAACCGTGTTAGCCGTAGCCACAGAGCTAGCTGCTTGTTGTATCTTCTAAACAAAGCAAACGTTCATATAATTGTGTAGTTGGACAGTTCACAAATGTACAAACATGACAAATACTGTAGATGATAAACAATGAAGGATTATCAAAGGATTTCCAGTGTGGTCTTTTATTTGCTGCCCACAAAAGCATTTCATGGAACGACAGAAACTGTAGCACGAGTGTAACGTTGCTCTTTGTTTGTTGTACTCCAGCCCATCTCTGCTTCCCAAACCACGTATAATTTATATTTCCTATATACATTGTACAATATACATGTTCTCATCCAAGGAAAGGAGAAAAATATAGCAAAACTTTATCCCTTTGTTAAAGATTAAAATCTAGTCAACATCCCATGCACGATTCTGCTGCATCTAAGAGAAAACTATAGTTTTATTACAACAAACAAACAAACGAAGACACACAAACTAACATTTGGACTAAAGGAGGGGGAGAATGGGTCATGTGGTACAAAGCTGGTGTAAAGAGCACATCCTGGACATTAAACATTAAACAAGAGGTCAGCCATGCAAACAGACATTTAATCAAAACCTTGAACCCAGCTTTGAATCAAAAGCATCAGCGAAGGCAAGCTAGAGTTTAGTCTTTTCTGTTTAAATGTACTCTACTATGTATTTAAATGTAAAATAAAGCTTGCAGTGAGAGCACTCATGCTTTTGATTGTGTGCGAGGCTACAGTATCACGGGCACAAGAAAGTGCTTGACATCATTAGGACCTTTTTACCTCTGCAGAGACAAAACGGTTTGCATCGTTTCAGTTCACATTTAACCAGCATGGTCCATTCAAACCTGTTGGTTGGGGGCCAAAAATCGCTAGCATGGTTGGCTAGCTGTGTCACGCTAACGAAAGTGCAAGATGGGGCGTGTTACGCAGGTAATAAAATCAAACAAGATATTGCTCAGTTTCCAAATTGGACTTACATCTTTCAATATACTCATATATATGTTTATGACACAATATGTGGATGTTTAAATAAAGAATTTAATGCTATGGGTGTAGGTACAAAAATAGCACCCCGATAACATCTATACTTCTATCTCTGTACTGATATACAGAGCAATGGTTTCTTTCGTTGAATAGGTTCTAAAGAAAGCTTGAAGGATTCTTAAGGCTGCGTTCACATCAGGATAAATGCCGGACTTGGTGCGAATGGGCAAGGGACGCGCCGTTTGTCAACTCTGTGCTTCAGTTTACGCAAGAAATTACAGCAAGACTTTCACTCAATAGTTATCCTCGATATTTGTTAGACATCTGCAATTCAACTCCACCTGATCAAAATGAACATAAAATGTCTACAATGACATTCTGTCGAGGCTAACAAAGTATCACCGCTAGGTGGGGGTACACCCTGGACAGGGCACCAGTGCAACCAGTGGTAGAATCCAGCTCAAGGTCAAATATTGTTACAAATAACTAATATATATAGATAATTTTGACCAGATGACTTTCATTCTGCCTTGATGAAAGGACCTTTGTGATGTCTGTAATGAGGTACCACCTATACAACAATGGCAAAAGTGACAGTTTTGCCTTGGCAGAATAAAGTTCAAGGAGCGGATATCGTCAATTCCATCTTATAGAAATGAACATAACAGATATCTACAACAGTATCACCACTAGGTGGGGGTACACCCTGAGCAGGGTACCAGTCCATCACAGGACAAGCACTGACAGACAAACTTTGCCTTGTCAATTCTAGCGTTCATCATACTACTAGAATCCATCTCAAGTCCAAATATCATTTCAGATAACTAATTTATAGATAATTTTGATCAGATAACTTTCATTCTGCCTAGACACAATGACCTTTGAGATCTCTATAATGAGGTACCTCCGACAAAACAAAAGTGACAGTTTCGTTTAGGCAGAATTAAGTTCTTAGGGCAGACATCTGCGATTCAATTCCACCTAATGAAAATGAACATAACAGATACAAATTATCATTGCTAGGCGGAGGTACACCCACATTGCCTAGTTAAATGTAGTGTGTGAGTGAGTGTTGGTGGTGGTCGGAGGGGCCTCGCTTCCGTCAGTCTGCCCCAGGGCGGCTGTAGCTACAATAGTAACTTGCCACCACTTAGTGTGGAGTTAAAGAATAATACCATAATTCTGTAAAGCGACTTTGAGTTTCCAAAAAAGCGCTCGCTATATAAAATTGATGTATTATTATAACAACGAGGTACCTCCTACACAACAATAACCTTTGAGATGTCCATAATGAGGTACCTCCAACACAACAATGACAAAAGTGACATAGTTTCATAACAGATATCTACGATGTCATCCTGTCTAGGCTAACAATGTATCACCACTGGGTTGGGGTACACCCTAGACAGTTCACTAGTCCGTCACAGGGCAAACACAAAGACAAATAATGCCTTCTCAATTCTAGAGTTCCCGACATTTCTAGAATCCATCTGAGGGCCAAATATTGTTACAATAACTAATTATAATTTTGACCAGATCACTTTAATTCTGCCTAGATGAAATGACCTTTGATGTGTTTATATCAAGGAACCTCCTACATAACAATGGAAAAAGTGACATAGTTTCGTCTAGGCAGAATTAAGTCGTAGGAGTGGAATTTAATTGTAGATATCTTCAACTTCTCTCCACAACTGGCCTAGTTTTTGTTTTCTCAGTTCTCGCCATGATCAGTTCTTTTTTCTACCAATGAGGATTCAAGTTGCTATTAGTTTCATTTTATTATTTAAGGTGAAAGAACCAAACTTGTCTCTTTATCTAGTCAAGAAGCGTTTGTGTTTTGAGAAATCGTCCCTTTTGCATCCGGACCAGAGTCGGCTTCCTTTAGCCGCACCAGAGTTCAGTTACGTGTTCACATCCTGACAAACCCTGACGATGTTAAAGCATGGTGTGAACACGCTTTAAGTGTGCTACAACTACTAAAACCAAAGATTTGTCAAAGACCAAAGAGTGAGGACACCTGACAAACATTTGCATTGGAAACAGTAGGAAGCACATTCTTTTGGTTTGCTGCTGTAATGGAAACTTTGCACATGGTATAGACCAGGGGCGCCCAAGGCCAGTCCTGGAGAGCCCCTGTCCTGCATGTCTCCCCAAATCTAATCTTGGTGTCATCATGTCGCTCTGCAGAAAGACTGATAACGAGCTAACCTTTACAAGTTGTGGCGCACCAGGGAAACCTCTAAAACAGACGTAGCAAACAGGCGGCCCAGGTTTCCACATGTGGTCCTTGGTCTACTTTTGTGCTGATCACAAAGTAAACACATAAAATGACTACAAAAACACACAAAATGACTGAGAAAACTACATAAAATGACTCCAAAAAAACACAAAAATAAGCAAAAAAATATATACAATGACAGAAAACTACATAAAATGACTCCAAAAATACACAAAATGAGTGATAAAAGTTGCCTATTTCTGATTTGTAAACATGCAGGACAGGAACTATTCAGGACTCCCCCTGGTGTAGACACTAGACTTTGGGTGCAGAGTTACATTCATCAAATGTTAGCTAATCCACACTGGTGTGTGTGTGTGTGTGTGTGTGTGTGTGTGTGTGTGTGTGTGTGTGTGTGTGTGTGTGTGTGTGTGTGTGCTGGTGTGGGGTTATTGCACATTTTCAACAACGAGCTGTAAGGAACGATTATGGCTGATTATTGTGAACCTGGGTAAAACTGAACCTCAGTCCGTTAGCTAACAATGCACGTTTAGCTAGCTAGCATGTCCATATGCTATGGACATGCTTTTTGTACAAATAATTTAGCTGACGTTTATAATACAGATAGTAGTTAACTCTCGACAACTCGAATTGTTTTCACATATTTTTTAAACCACAAACCTAAAAACAAGATTAGCATTAAGCTTCACTCGACAAGCTAGCGGCGCGCTACACGTGTGTGGCTATGAGTTATCCAGGACTAGTCAAGATCTAGTCAGTGCTGGGGAAAGACGGCGAGTTAGAAACACACTTTCTAAGCTCCACTGTAGCTTTAAATTCATATTGTGACCAAAGGCTGCTCAAAGCCCCCATCACAAGAAACAGACACAGGCGCGAGGATTTGAACCAAGGACCACATTGTGATAGTGTGATGGGCTGGGTCACTGTAGCGCATGTGCAGCTCCTAGACTAAAGTCTTATCCTTGAGGGGTTTAACTTAAGATGCTTCCTGATACCACAGCCCAAAACAGACAGAAAAACTGGTAGAAAGGGTTCAAAGTGTCCATACTGGAACAATTAGTTTAAACTGGAAAATAATAGTTAGAATGTGGATATGTGTATTGGCAAAAATAAGCATGAAATATGGTGAAAAGAGGTTAAAAGTGACAATAATGAGTCAACATGTGTGACATTAGGTGAAAAAGTGGTGGAAAGGGTTTATAAGTGCTAAACATGTCAGGAAAGTGGAAGAAATGTGCAGAAAAGGAATTGAAATGTGCTGTAGAAGTGTCAAAAATGGGAGTAATGTAGCAAAAATGCATTAAAAGGAGCAAAAAAAAAAGCAAGAAAAAGTGATGAAAATAAGTTAAAATATGGCAAGTTTGGTGTAGGTGCAGAAAAAGGGTAAAAATAAGCAAAAATGGGCTGAAATTGTTCAGAAAACATTCTTGAAGGCATCTGGCGAGCACAAATGGGGTCCTGACCTGAAGGTGGAGAACCCCTGCTTTAAGATGTCGTGTTTATAGTGAGTTCACTGACTTCATGTCCTTTGTGTACTCAAAGAAATCCGTGAGTCCTGATTCAGTTCAAAGACTCGACTCTTTAACCCGGATCTTTAACTAGCGGAGCAGCTGTAGTTGCGTGTGCATGTGGTCACATTATTATGGCTGACAGTTAACTCTTTAGGGACTCTCTGCAGACAGTGTGCAGTGGTTTGGGTTCTTTGTCCTTGATGTCATTGAAAACTTAACGGAATGTTTGTAAAAATTTGAAAATTATTGCAATAATCAAAGAAGGACCCCGGCATATTGCCAACTCCACTGAATCACGAGGAGAACGCGCCTAAAGCCTAATGGACGAGTGGTCGAGACGGACTAAACTAAACATGCACAGCAGAGAGGTCTGTACAGCAGGTTAGAAAAAGAGCAGGACCACCATGACCATGTATTTACACTGTGAGCCTGTGTCCACCACACTGTGGATCCCTCTCCCTGCAGCAGATTCCAGGTTCTGTAGCAGCGTTTCCCCCGTTAGCTCGTTAGCTCGTCACACCGACTCCTTCTCGCTGTACGGTGCACATTTTAGCTCATCATCAGGTCTTAAAGTGAGCTATCAGGTATCAGGAAAACCTCTGTCATTTATCAGACCAAACGGATTCATGACAACACGACATGACATTGCATTTGAAGAAACCTGAAATACAGATGAACTAGGGCTGGGCGATATGGACCAAAATCTCTATATTTTTTTCACTAAATGACGATATACAATATAATAAATCTTAATTCAAATAAAGTCCAATCATAAAGACAATTCTGGGTTAAAGTTGCTGATGCTAAATGCCACACAGGCTCATTTATTAACAAACAGCTGCACAATATGAGCCACTTTTGGCTTTTTCTCCGATAAGGGACAGCACGTGTGAGTGAGTTCTGTCGTGTGGCTCTTTTAGATGTAGATCTGGGTTAGGACACTGTTATTAATCCATCTAAATGTGCTTTTCGTGCCTTTCTGAGAAGTAGCAAAAGCAGCGACTCCTAAAACAAGTATTTTGATACAAAAAAAGATATAGAAATATATATATATTGATATAGGCGATATTGTCATTTTCTATATCTCCAAAATTGAAAACTTGATAATGTTGATATATATCGCCCAGGATGTCATATCAGAGAAAGTTGAAAGCTGTTATTTTCTATGTATTTGTCATTTAACTATGTATTTATTCATCAAACAATATGTTGATATATCTTAACTTTTAAAAAAATAAAAGGAAATAACATCTTTTCAACTTACTTTGTCATGTGTACTTCCGGTTCCTTCAAAATAAAACGCCATGTCGAATTTTACGGCCTGAGGCTGTCAAGTGTGATGACTTTTGGACTCGACAGTGTTTGGTTTGCCATGTGACACTGTTCCATTGGACTGAGGTTTTGCTGAGTCATGAGTAAGTTTGGTCTGGATAATGATGGAGGTTTTCCTGATACTTAATACCTCACTCTGAGACCTGAGGATGTGCTAAAATCTACGCGTTAGCATGACGCGCACCGCTGGGGCCGCTGCAGGGTGGAAGTGTCCCGTGATGGTTTTTGGCCTCGGTTGATACAACACAGTGAACCACATGAAGAGACACAGGCCTACGTGTCGTTGCTACGAGAAAAAAACTTGAGCATTCCGGTTGTGTTTTTTGGCACGTAATGAACTCCCAAACGTCCGGTTTCAGAGACGCAGATGAAACTCTACTCTAACTTTGTGAGTCATGCACCAAATCAAAGGATGGTGAACCTGAAGAGATACTAAACCCAGCTAATGCTAACCCCAAGCTAGCCGTGCCTGAAAAGCAGTTCCTGTGACGTGGACCCTCACACCACTGAACCCTTGGAGGTGGAGAGGTGGATGGAGTGGATGCGCGTGGCTAGAGTCTTTTCCAGGTCCAGGAGGAGGTCGGACGTGATGCCGGGGCTGGACGCAGGGCTCTCAGGGGGTGGGGGCTCGTACAGGAGCTGCTTGAAGCTGTCCAGTTCAATCAGCAGCACCATGTTCTTCAGGAAGTAGCCCTCGATGAAGACCGTCAGCTCCGAGGCCCCGAGGAACTGGATGGACAGGAAACAGAATGGGGGGAGGGTGAGTTTCTATGTTTTTACGCCTTTTCAGATGTTTGAAGATTAGCTTCTCCATGTTTACTCAGACACACTTCCCTCCAACACACATATACGACACACGCTTGGTCTCAGATTTAGGTGAAAACTTCAAATATTTTAAGGCCCTGATTTATTTTTCTTTGATCTCTTCAAAGGAAGAGATCTCTTCAAAGGAAGAGATCAAAGAATAGACACTCCCTAGGGAGAAAAAGATCAAAGGTCACAGAGGGAGTGAAGTGGCCCAAAGCTGCAGATAGGAGAGCTTTGGAAACAGTTATGGGAGGCAAGCTGAGGCTTGATCACCCTGTAGCTGGCCACCTTTGATGAGGGTGTCTAGTCTTATTCAACCGCTTCCTGTTCTCGTCACCTTGGCGTGCTTGTAGAGGTCCACGCAGGTCTCAGTGGTGATGTTCTTGGAGCAGATGATCTCACAGTGTCTCTGAAGGGCCTCGAGCTGGAAGAACTTGGCTGCTGACAGGAGCTGTAGTTAGAGAGGGATGAACATGTGACTGTCACATGACCAACATCCTTCAAAGCATGTAGAATAATGACCAAGAACAAAGGCTTTGTTTGTGTTTTTTATCATTTGGTGTGTTTCTGATGTTAGTTTGTGGGATTTTGTTTTGTTGTTTGTTGTTCTTCTGTCATTTTGTGTGTTTTTGATGACATTTAGTATATTTTTGCTAGTTTTGATCTTTTTCTGAGGTTTTTTAATTTATAAATTGGGTTTTCTACAAGTCATCTATTGTTTTCTTCTGTCGTTTGGTGTGTTTTTGTTTCCTGAAATCATGTTGGTGGATTTTCTTGTTGCTTTGTATGATATTTTGCTAACTTTTCTGTCCTTTTTTTGTGTTCTTGATGTCATTTTGTGTTTTTTATTTTATATTTTGTGTTTTTCTTAAAAATTGTGTTTTTGCAAATCATTTATTGTATTTTTCTGTCATTTTTTGTGTTTTTGATGTCATTTTGTGTGTTTTAAAAGACGTATTTTCTATTTTTGTATTTGAAAAAAAAAAAAAACAATTCAGAGTTTCCTTTATCTATAAATTGTTTTGTTACATTTTTCTGTTTTGAGTGTTTAAAAAGTCGTGCTTTGTATATTTCTGACATTTTGTGTGTTTTTGCTGATATTTAGAGAATTTTTCGGCCCTTATTGTGTTGTTGGTGTGGTTTTATGTATTTTAAAAGTCATGTTTGGTGTTTATTTCTATGTTTTTCAGATTTGTCCAAGTCATTTCTTTATGTTTTTTTTTTTTACATCATTTTCTGTATATTTGTTGACATTTAGTGCATTTCTCTGCCATTTCTGGTGCTTTGTCTTTTATTTTCTGTGTTTGGAGTCATTTTGTGTGTTTGTGTGTGGGTGTGTCTTACCTCCATCACCTCAGTGTTGCGTATGTGCAGAGACTCTGTGCCTCCACAGTACAGGTACTGCATCACCAGCTGGGAGGGAAAGGGATTTAATGCTTTAACTGTCAAATATAAAACACATTTCAAATGGAATAAAAGCAGATTCTAATGGAACCTTTATTGTGAAGGTGTGGATGTTTCTTACGTGGAAGATGTTGTATTTGACGTGGCTGATCTCGATGCAGGTGTTTTCAGCCGCTGGTCGGTTCTGCAGCAGCGACTTGAACCTGGAAGCAAACAACCAACATTTCACCAAGGCTCTGACTTGGGCCTGATGACGTCACGAGGCGTTCAGGGTCACCTGGGAGAGGCCGTGAACAGTAGGACTTTGTGTGCATAAAAGGGTTTCCCCTCCACCAGGAAGGTGACGTCAGACATTTCCTGGTTGTTCAGGAAGTGAGGATCTAGAAGAAGAAGAAGAAGAAGAAAGAAGGAAGAAGAAGAAGAAGAAGAAGAAGAAGAGAAGAAGAAGAAGAAGAAGAAGAAGAAGAAGAAGAAGAAGAAGAAGAAGAAGAAGAAGAAGATGAAGATGAAGAAAGAAGAAAGAAGAAGAAGAAGAAGAAGAAGAAGAAGGAGCAAAAGAAAAGGAAAAAACAAGAAAAAAAGAAGAAAGAAAAGAAAAAGAACTTTGTTTCTTGATTGAATAACAGTTCCTGCAGTTAAACACTAGAGGGAGCCACAACACAGTCAGTCAGTCAGACAGACAGACAGACAGTCAGACACACAGACAGACACACAGTACTCATACCTAAGCGTGAGCTCTGTTTCCTCCGTAGTTCGGTGAGTTTAGGGATGGGAAACGGTCCGTAGCACTGAGTGAGAATCACCGACAGCTGCTGACTGATCACCTCGTTCTGCACAGGACACGCCCACACACAGGACACACCCACAATTAAGCCAATTAATGGCGTTTCCGTCTTCTTTGGACTATAAGTTGGTGAAATGGTCATTCTTTCAAGAAAAGCTCAGATTCACAAATCTAAAACATAATAACTGTTCAGGAAGTGCTTGTCTTTTGATTGGCAGCTCATTCGTCCAATAGGATGGATCCATAATCTCCTCAAAGGCTGTGTTCGAAATTTCTAGTATAGTACGAACGTACTATACTAGAGTGATTACATTTTTTAAACTCAAAACCAGGAGAGGAATTCAACTGAAGAAGACGACAGATTTTAAAAAGAAACTATTTACATGTGTTTTTATTTGTAATGAAAAGGTCACATAAAATGTATTTATTTTTTCTTCCTTTAGAATGAAATGTATTATTGCAACGACTGAACCAAATTTAAAGTGGCCATCAGTTAAAAAAAAAAAAGAAACATTTTAATTTAATTATTTTGAATAATCAAAGAAAAAATAACGTATATAATTAGCATTATAGCTGTCAATGTAAGAGTGGCATTCCTTTAATGTTATTGGCTGTGATGTAAATGTCATACTAACGTACTACTCACACTAACGTACATAGTAGTACGTTAGTATGAGTAGTACGTTAGTATGAGTAGTACGTTAGTATGAGTAGTACGTTAGTATGAGTAGTACGTTAGTGTGAGTAGTACGTTAGTGTGAGTAGTACGTTAGTATGAGTAGTACTTTAGTGTGAGTAGTACTTTAGTGTGAGTAGTACGTTAGTATGAGTAGTACGTTAGTATGAGTAGTACGTTAGTGTGAGTAGTACGTTAGTATGAGTAGTACGTTAGTATGAGTAGTACGTTAGTGTGAGTAGTACGTTAGTATGAGTAGTACGTTAGTGTGAGTAGTACGTTAGTATGAGTAGTACGTTAGTATGAGTAGTACGTTAGTGTGAGTAGTACGTTAGTATGAGTAGTACGTTAGTATGAGTAGTACGTTAGTGTGAGTAGTACGTTAGTATGAGTAGTACGTTAGTATGAGTAGTACGTTAGTGTGAGTAGTACGTTAGTATGAGTAGTACGTTAGTATGAGTAGTACGTTAGTATGAGTAGTACGTTAGTGTGAGTAGTACGTTAGTATGAGTAGTACGTTAGTGTGAGTAGTACGTTAGTATGAGTAGTACTTTAGTGTGAGTAGTACGTTAGTATGAGTAGTACGTTAGTGTGAGTAGTACGTTAGTATGAGTAGTACTTTAGTGTGAGTAGTACGTTAGTATGAGTAGTACGTTAGTATGAGTAGTACGTTAGTGTGAGTAGTACGTTAGTGTGAGTAGTACGTTAGTGTGAGTAGTACGTTAGTATGAGTAGTACTTTAGTGTGAGTAGTACGTTAGTATGAGTAGTACGTTAGTATGAGTAGTACGTTAGTGTGAGTAGTACGTTAGTATGAGTAGTACGTTAGTATGAGTAGTACGTTAGTGTGAGTAGTACGTTAGTATGAGTAGTACGTAAGTGTGAGTAGTACGTTAGTATGAGTAGTACGTTAGTATGAGTAGTACGTTAGTGTGAGTAGTACGTTAGTATGAGTAGTACGTTAGTATGAGTAGTACGTTAGTGTGAGTAGTACGTTAGGATGAGTAGTACGTTAGTGTGAGTAGTACGTTAGTGTGAGTAGTACGTTAGTATGAGTAGTACGTTAGTGTGAGTAGTACGTTAGTGTGAGTAGTACGTTAGTATGAGTAGTACGTTAGTGTGAGTAGTACGTTAGTATGAGTAGTACGTTAGTATGAGTAGTACGTTAGTGTGAGTAGTACGTTAGTATGAGTAGTACGTTAGTGTGAGTAGTACGTTAGGATGAGTAGTACGTTAGTGTGAGTAGTACGTTAGTGTGAGTAGTACGTTAGTATGAGTAGTACGTTAGTGTGAGTAGTACGTTAGGGTGAGTAGTACGTTAGGATGAGTAGTACGTTAGTATGAGTAGTACGTTAGTGTGAGTAGTACGTTAGTGTGAGTATGTTAGTGTGAGTAGTACGTTAGTATGAGTAGTACGTTAGTATGAGTAGTACGTTAGTGTGAGTAGTACGTTAGTGTGAGTATGTTAGTGTGAGTAGTACGTTAAGATGACATTTACATCACAGCCAATAACATTAAAGGAATGCCACTCTTACATTGATAGCTATAATACTAATTATGTATTTCATATTTTATTTCATTTTAAATCATTTTAATTCTCTTATATTTATTTGTATTTGAAGACAACAGAACAAAACAACAGAAGTGACAAGAGCTCTGCTCCCCTCATGTACACAGTGCACAGCCCCGCCCCCTATTGCACCTTGCAGGTTCTCAGGATCTGGAACATGAGCGGCAGGCCGTGTGTGATCAGCTCCTCCGTGTACTCGTCCTCCTTGATGCAGCTGAAGTCCTTGAGCAGGCCCTGGATCAGAGGGCGACGGTGCTGCATGAAGCAGCTCCTCAGGGACTCCAGCCAGGTGTGGAGCGTCCACGGAACACCTGGGAACACACACACACACAGCAGCACAGTGAACACAGGGAGGGGGAGGGGCCACACAGGACCGGCCATGTGGGCGGGGGGATGGGGGACAGAGGACCGACCATGTGGTAACACAGAACATGTGGTGAGGTGACGTGAAACCACCAGGATGTGCTTTAAGGCTTTCAACTGTGATGATCCCTTCCTCCTATCATATCGTCTCCTCCGCCTTAGCCCCGCCTCCTCATAACAGCAGCTCCTCCTCATTTTAACACTACTGTGACTGAGTCAGTAGAATTTAGAATAATCACCAATAATCACAGATCTGAGCAGTAACAACAAAGGCTTTGTGAGTTTTTGTCTGTATTTTTTGTGTTGTTTAAGTTGTTTTGTTTGTTCTTCTTGTAATGTTGGCGTTTTATGTGTTTTGTTTGTCATTTTTTGAGTTTTTATCGTCATTTTGTGTTTTCATTGTCGTTTTGTGTGTTTTCGAGTTGTTTGGTGTATTTTGAAGTCATTTAGTGTGTCTTTCTAGTCATTTTAGGTCTGTACTATGAAACTGGATTTCTTCTTTTAGGACGAACTTCCAGGATTTATTCTGTGTGAGCTGTACTACGATGCTGGCTAACTTCTGACCAGGCTAAATCACCATGGTAACTTATGCTGAACACCTAACCTGGTCTGGAACAGGTTATGAAGTGGATCAGATCTGAGCGAGTACTAAAGCCCCGCCTCCTGACCAATCAGTTCTCTTGTAAAATGAGCAGCACATTGTTAGAAGATCCTGGTTGGTCCAGATCTGACAGCTGCGTTTGGGAAATAAAGATTATTAATAGATTAATGAATCCTTTCATTTAGTGATGAAATCATTTAGCAAAGATATAGATTTATATCTGATGCACTGATCTACAGTCAGCTGATGAAAAATCAAAGCACTCACTCACTCATTTGTTTTTTTTGTCATTTTGTGTGTTTTACGAGTTGTTTTATAATGATGTTGTGGTTTGACTTATTTCCAGGTTTATTATATGAAAATAGAATAAAAAATATGTTCAGCACAGTGGAACAAAGGGTTTGATGTGGTTTAGGGGTGGATGGTGAAAGCGGGTGAGAAGCTGAACTGACTGTAACTGTAACTGTAACTATAACTAGCTCTGGTAATGCTGAGGTTAGACGACAGGACAGGGACGGACAGGACGAGACGAGACAGGGTGAAGCATGTGTTAGTGCGTCTGACCTAAGCTGCGGATGTCTATGGTGATGTCCACATGGCCGTGCTCTGCGCTATGGTACATGGCCTCTTTCAGGGCTCTCTGCCTGGCCTTTCCTGTTCGCAGCGTCCCTCGGCCGTTAGCTAGCGGCGCCGACCTCTTCTCTACGGGATCCGAACCCTCAGCCAGGATCTCTTCCAGGGACAGCACGTCCACCTTGTCCTTCTCCGACTGTGACAGCAACTTCCGGAATACGTTCCTGGAAGAAAAAACATGTTCAATTAACCAGATGAACTATTTCATTTTTTTTTTTTTTCTTCTTCTTTCTTTTTTCTACTTGTCTGCACATGCTGTCAAAGGTCAACACCACAGGAAGTGCAATCATTATGAGACAGCAATGCATATTTTGTTATTGCAATAAAATACATTGATTTATTTTATTGCTTAATTGTGACCATCACCAGCCCTCCCTAAGGAAGGGTAAGAAATCTTTTATTATAGGGAGGATATAAAAAGGGAGGAGAAACTCAAGGCAGGAAATAGAAAAGGTGGGGAAGAATAGACTGTTTTGCAGTGAGGGTGAGATGTGAGGTTGTAGAATATATTGTGCTTATTATGTTGTGTAATCCAGGCAGTATGGTGACAAGTGTGAAGCTTAGCTATAATGGTGGTGGCTGTGAACAGGGGGAATGAGTGAATGGTAGTACCTAAAGCAGGTATTTGGGATTAACGTGTCTAAGGTTAAGCCCAGTATGAGTTTTATCCCACATTCCAAGGCGTGCCAGTGCATCGTATACCAGTATATGTGCAAAAAAAAAACCCGCTACTGCAAGCCCAGGAACTGCCCTGGGCCCGCAGATGCAGCCAGGCCAGCAGAAAGAGCGGAGGCCAGGGAGCCCCAGGGAACCCCCCCGCGGCCGAGCAACCCCCCAGATGCCCCCAAGATCCCAGGCCGAGAGGCAGCCACCGCCCCCCACACACACATCCGAGGAAGCCCCAAGCAGCCGAGCACTCACCGACCCCAACCCCCAACCCCAAGGCCCCCCGCCAGCATCCAGCCCCCCCCACCCACCCACACCCAAGCACCCAACCCCCTGAGGGAAGGGCCCAGAGAGCCCCCCGCCCGAGACCCCAGCAGAGGAGCCAAGGCCCCCGCCCAGCAGACGGCCAGAGCCGCACGGAACGGGCAGCCGGCGGGCGCCTGCCGGTGGGCCCAGAGCCAGCAGGGTCCGGACCCCAGGCCAGAAGGACCCGGAAAGGAAACAGCACCGAGAGCAGCGCCCCCAGGGACGACAACCACGCCCATAGTCGCCGAGGGCACCAAGGGGATGCTGCAAGCCGCCCCGCCGGCCCCCAGGCGCACCGACCAGGCACCCCAGAGCGTGCCAGATCGCCTTTCCTTGATGCCGCCCGCGCGATGCGCCCCAGACGCCCCCGCCCCCCCACCAAAGGGCCCAGCCACACCGCAGAGCCCGGCTCACAGGCCGCCGCCCAAGCCGCACCCGCAGGTATAGCAGGGCGCGGCCCGTACCACCCGCCCCGGCGGACCTCCGCCAGGACTGGCCAAGCCAGCCGGCCAGACCTGCCGGACCCAAAGGGCACCACCGCAGGACAGGGAACCCCCAAGGGCGAGCCCCCGGGCCAAACCCCCGTGGGGGGCACCCCCCCACCCCCCAGCCCACGAACAGGCCACAACCCAGCAAGACCGCGCAGCCCCTGACGGCACAAAAACAGCTGCCCAGGTCCCGCCCCCCACCGGACAGCGCAGGCCACGGGGCAATGCCCCCCCCGGCGCAAGAGCGACCGGCGGCCGCCACCACAGGAGAGAGGGACCCCAATGGCACACAACCGATGCGGAGCAGCAGCCCCCAGCCAAAGGCGCAAAACTCACCCACCTGCCAGCCCGCAGATAGCAGGACAGACCTACCAAGTGGCCGATACCGACCTCAACCCCCGGAACAGCTAGAGCCGCCCCCCAGCAAAGAGCACCACCCCGGAGCGCCAAGCAACCCCGCCCCAACCCCGGCGCAGACGCCGGCACCCCCCAACGCGCCCACCCCCCACACCGGCGCGGCAAGCCGCCCCGGACCCACACGCCGCCCCACCCACAGGGAAGGGGCACCCCCACGCCCCACCAGGCCGGCACCGACCGGAGAGACCCCGCAAAGGGAGCCCCCAGCAACACTCCTCCACGAGATTAGAGTTAGTGTTCAAGAGTGCTCTGTATATTTTTGAGAGTTTTTTTGTTTTTGTTGAGATATTTTTCATATATATGGCCAGTTCTGGAGGTTGCAAGGTGATTAAATCTATTGCCGTATTTTTCTTAATTGTCTCTGTTACTTGTAGGTATTGAAGAAAATTACTTTTATTTATATTGAATGTTTGGGTTAGATTGTTATATGTCCTGAGCTTATCATTTTCGAAGAGGTCTTGGAGATGAATAATTCCGCTCTCTTCCCATGTTTTTAGATAGAGTGGTGTTTTTCTGTTTCTAAAGTCAGGGTTGTGCCAGATTGGAGACAGCATGCTAGTTTTTAATTGAACATTTGTAATTTCCAGGGCTTTCCACCACGCAGTCAGGGTGGAGGCAATCAGTGGGTTTTTAAAGCAGTTATGACGTTTGAGGGTCACAGTGATAAAAGGGAGATCAGAGAGTTAAATATGTTTGCAGTCTAGCTGTTCTATTTCTAGCCAGGTGTTGTGGTATTCTTTTGGTTTTAGCCATTCTGTTCAATATAGAATTTTGTTTGCTAGGTAATAATGCGTGAAATTAGGGGCTTCCAACCCTCCCTCGCTTTTATTTTTTTGAAGAGTTGTAAGGCTTATTTTGGGTTTTTTTATTCCTAGCATAGAATTTTGTAATTGCGGAATCTAATCTTTTGAACCATTGCGTTGGTGGTTTCAGTGGATCATAGAGAACAGATAGTTTATTTTAGGTAAGATTTTCATTTTAACTGAGGCTATTCTGCCAAGGAGTGAGATGGGGAGATTGTTCCATCTCCACAGATCTTCTGTGACTTTATCCAACAGAGGGTCTAGGTTCAGTGTAATTAATTCATTTAGGTTTGGTGATATATTTAAGCCTAGATATTTAATTATATTTGTGGGGGAGGGGTATTGTGGGTTTTGGGTTGCTGGGTTCCATGTTTTTTTCGTTAAAGGAAGGATTGATGATTTTGACCAGTTAATGGAATAGTCTGATAGTTTAGAGAATCTGTTTATTAGTTTAAATAATTCTTCTAATGAGGATTGGGGTTCTTCCAAATAGACTAAAATATCATCCGCATAAAGATTAATTTTGTGTTCTGAAATGGATGAGTGGATTCCTTTAATAACAGAGTTCTGACGTACAGCTGCTGCGAGAGGTTCAACAAATATTGCAAAAAGCAAAGGTGAGAGTGGGCAGCCTTGTCTGGTTCCCCTCTGCAGTGTGAAGCTTTGGGATGTTATTTTGTTTGTGGTTACTGAGGCCTTAGGTTAAGAGTATAGGGTGGAGATCCATTGTATGAATGATTCTCCAAAGCCAAATTTGCCAAGAACAGCAAGGAGGAATGACCAGTTTACTCTATCAAATGCTTTTTCTGCGTCTAGTGACAAGATTATTGTTTTCTTTTTAGAGTTCTGTGCCATGTTGATCAAATTAAACAGCCTTCTAACATTGTCTGTGGAGTGTCTATTTTTAATAAATCTTGGTCTTGGTATATAATTGACTGTACGACTTTCTCTAACCTGGAAGTGAGTGCTTTGGAAATAATTTTTATGTCTGTGTTAATAAGTGAGATGGGACGGTAACTTGAGGGTAACATGAGGTTTTTGTCTGGTTTAGGTAATAATTTAATGTTTGCTGTATTCATGTGGCCTCCTACGTAACCTTTATTTTTAATTTGTTACTACTCTGAAAAAGAGCAGAGCCAGCATTGACCAGAAGTGTTTTAGGAATTCAGCAGGGAACCCATCTGGACCTGGTGCTTTGCCTGTTGACATGCTATCCAAAGCATTTTGTAGTTCTTGTAAGGTTAATGGTGAGTCTAAGGTGGTTTTCTGCTCTATGGTGAGCTGTGGTAGGTTTAATTTATTGAGGAAGGTTTTCATATCTTCAGGGTCAGGGTTTAAGTTTGATGAGTATAGGTTTTTATAATAATCATGAAAAACATTATTAATGTCCTGAGGTAAGTTTAAAGTTTGACCTGAATTATCAGAAATTGCTGCTATGAAATAATTTTCTTTGTTGTGTTTAAGCTGATTTGCTAAATATTTGCCTGATTTATTGTTGTAGTCAAAGTTTTTGTACCGTAATTGCTGTAAAATAAAATCCGTTTTTTTAGATAAAATTATGTCCAGATTAAGTTTTGTATTTTGGAGTTTTTTCCATAAAAGTTCAGACGGGTTAGCTGCGTATTCTTCTGTAAGTTTCTTAATTTTTTCTTCAATGGTTTTTTCTGCTATCTGTTCCTGTTTTTTCTTATAAGAAGAGTATGATATAATCTTCCCTCTGATGACAGCCTTGCCAGTTTCCCAGAGTAAGGACGGTGACACTTCCAGAGAATCGTTTGTTAATAGAAAGTCCTCCCATTCTTTTCTTATCATTTTACCAAATTCACTGTCATTAAGTAATGAAGTATTAAAGCACCACAGAGAGGATCATTTCTGATTAGGGTCACACTTCAGGGTGAGGGATATCGGGGCATGATCGCTAATGATTATAGGATGTATTTTAGAGGAAATCTTATGTGCAATGGATTTATTTGAGAGAAAGAAGTCGATTCGGGAGAAGGATTTATGCACAAGGGAGAAGAAGGTGTATTCTTTTTTAGTTGGATTGTTCAGTCTCCATACGTCACCTATTCCAAGATCATCCATGTAATTCATTAATACTTTAGCAGATTGAGACGGTTTTGTATTTGGGCACTTACTGGATCTGTCTAATGATGTGTTGAGTGCCAGATTGAAGTCACCTCCGATGATTACAGATGAATCTGCAGAAAGGTCCGATAGCTCCGAAAAAACTCTATGGAAGAATTCATGGTCGTCGTTATTGGGGGCGTAGAGGTTTAGAATTGTGAAACATTTATTATAGATTAACACTTTGATAATAATAAATCTACCCTCTGGGTCTATGGTGGAGTTGATTATGTTAAAGAGCAACCTTTTGTTGAAAAGAACCGAGACTCCTCTTTGCCTGGAATTGAAACACAAATTATATATTTTGTTAAAATTTGAGTCTGTCAGAGATTTTTCTTCTGATTTAAGTAAGTGAGTTTCTTGAAAGAAAACAATGTCTGCATTTAATCTTGATACATAATCAAATATCTTGATCTTTTTAGCCTGCGAGCGAATGCCACGCACATTCCAAGATGTTACTGTAAACTGAGACATGGAAAGGAGTGCGGTTTAGTCCTTACGAATGTGATCATAACCAAGAGTCTGAAAGCATTTGTGCACAGCTGTGTCGTGATAGACTTCAATGCAAGAAAGAAAGAGAAGAAATGCTTATCATGCGATACCACCACAAGGTAAGGGGCTGGGTTGAGAAGGTTAGTGAGAAGCACAAACATACAACAACAACAACCAGTACCAAAAGATTAAAACACGCAACGGGTAATTATATAAAGCGTAGGAAGGGGGGGGGGGGGTATTGAGTGGATGTGAAAGAAAAAAAAGGTTAGGGGTTGGAGAAGAAAGAGGTGACATGGGGGTAGAGAGTGTCCTGTGAAACTGTACGAGCCTATACGTGTTTACCAACATCTGAGCAAACATACACACACATACATACACACACACTTAGTATATATACACATATCCCTTATTTTATTTTATTTATCTTTTGAATTATTTCAATTATTTAGATATATATATATATATATATATATATATATATATATATATATATATATACATACATACATATTTAATTATTATTGTTTATATTTAATTTTTTTTTTTTTTAAATTTTGTTAACATACATATATAAATATACATACACATAGAATACATACACACACACACACACACACACACACATTTTACCTTTTAAATAGTGCTACCTTAACTACACCATGAGTGGAGAATTATCCTTTCAATATTAACTCATAAATCACCTGTGTTTTTTTTTAATATGTTTTATGTTATTTTTCTTAGTAGAGCCAGGGGGTGATGTTAGAATCCCTAAATAGTTGGCCATCTATGTAAAGCTTGTCTACGACCAGTTTGGAATTACGACCTCTCTGACGGTTTTCTTTGAAGATAGGATATAAGGTTTTGCGGCGTTCATTTATTTCTCGAGGGAATTGATCATTCATGCCGAATTGCGTACCTTTAAGTTCCCTACCTTTACTTTTAACCTGGATTTTCTGTTGAAAGTGTTCAAATTTGGCAATGATAGGGCATGGGTGGTTACCTCTGCGTGGACCGAGACGATGGACACGGTGAAAGGTGATGTTTTTCACGGTTTCTGCTGGGATTTTAAGTGCAGACGACATGAAGTTTTTCAGTAGAGCCTCTGGGTCGTCGTTGGGGGTTTCTGGAATACCTGAGAATATTACGTTGTCTCGCATACTGCGAGATTGGATATCCAGGACTGTCTCTTTAAGAAGCTTGTTTTCATTTTTCAGCTCTTTTACCTCCGTGGTCACTGCAGATAAAGCCAAATGGATGTCTTGATTGACTTTCTGTAAGTCCTGAATTTGTTGGTATGCAAATTCCAGGCTGGTTTTCATTTCCTGAAAATCTTGGTGCAGCAAGTCGACCACACCCAGCCTCTTATTGATGGATTTTAGGACCTCGGTGTGGGATTCTGCCTCCAGATCTGACGTGTCTGTTGATGTTGATTCGTTTTTTCGGCGTTTAGCGGACTTACCTGATGTGCTCGCGGCTTTCGGTCCGGATTCCATTACGTACTCGGCGTAATATCGGTCGATGAAGTCTTCGAGGTCCTCCACTCTGGCTGGTGAGAGGGCGCGTGGTCGGCTCTCGTTTGTGGCGTGGATTTAACGGTAAGAAGTGTTAATATGTGCAAATAAACAAAGTTGGTATGCTAGTCAAGGCAGCGAGCCGCCATGTTGAATTTTCACAGACTGTCACGTGACTCTCAGAACATCTCGCGTGACTTCCAGATGAACTATTTCAGAATCAGAATCAGCTTTATTGGCCAGGTACAGTTTAGAACAATACGAGGAATTTGACTTGGTAGTTGCAGCGAAAGAAGACACATCAACACACCGGAGCAGCCATTTGCGGCGCCCACATATTTAGGTGAAAAAGGGATAAACAACAGGAGAGGAGGGGTGAGGGGAAAAAAACTGCCAGTTTGAAACTGATTTATGCTAAAAACGTGCAACAAAAGCCAACAAAACAGTAAGTAACATTATTTATTCCCCTACAAAATAAAGCTAATACGTAGTAAGCAAAACCTTCTTTAAAAAATACATGAGCCACTAAATAAAAAAGATACAAGGTCAACATTTAGCTAACATGCTAACAGATATTAGATGTAGAGGAGCTCAGAAGTTATCTGTTAAATTTCTCTGAAATATAAAGCTAATACATAGAGAAATAATTGTCATCCATTCGTTTACAAAAGTGGGTAATTAAAGACGCCAAGAAGGCAACATTTGTGACCCCTGACTTTTATTTACATTAATATATAAGTTTTTGACTTCAAAACATGAGGATATAGATTGTGATACGAACCCAAAAAAGATTGTATGCTAACATGCTATTTGCTATTAAGTGAAGAGGAGCTAAGAAGTTATTCTAGTTGTTCATTTTCTCCTAAAATATAACGCTAATATGTAGAAAACTAGCCGTTAGCCATTCCTTCACTAAAACAGGTAAATTACACATAATTAAAAAAGCTAAGAAGCTAACATTTGTGGCCCGACTTTTATTTACAATAAAATACATTTCAACCCAGAAACATCTGTATGCTGACATGCTAATAGCTATTAGCTGCATATATGCTAAGTAGGTGATCTAAAAAGTTAACTGTTCATGAGTATTTTTCTCCAAAAATATAAAGTTAATACGTAGAAACCTAGCCGTTAGCAATTCCTTCACAAAAATATTTATTAAAGAAATATTTGTGGTCCTGCCTTTTATTTACATTATTACATATGTTTTGCTTTAAAAACATGAGGATATAGAATCATACATCCAAAATAAGTTTGTATGCTATCAAGCTAATAGCTAATAGGTGTATCCTATGTAAGGAACCTTTTTCCTCAACAATAAAGCTTTTTATCTGTATATACAGTGTCCAACAAAGTTTGACACTGAAATAAAAGTATAGTTTGACCTCTGAAAACCAGGGAAAAAGATTAAATATAAACTTTTAAGACAAAGAACGAACACCTACACCTACTGTAGGTATTTTACATTTTTTAAAGAGGGGGAAAACTTCTTGCAATACATGGTAGAAAGAGGATATTTCTTGGGTTTAAGTCACAGCTTCTTGTATTTAAAATTCATTGAGTGACTTATAAAGCAAAGTGACCTATACACGCATGTTTTTACATAGAAAATGGATAAAAAAGCATTTAATAGCCCAACAGAAATGTGATTCTGTCTCAGATGGTGAAGCCACTATTTTGTCGAGTCACAGATTTTGTCACAACACTTGTTTAAAACTTTGAGTTGTGGCGACTACGTCTGCGTATGATTAGCGCCCGCCCCCTGGCTGCTCTGCAGAGGAAATAACCTGACTAAACCTTCAATACAGGGTTGGGGTCAATTACATTCTTCAATTACAATTATGTCCATTATTATCCATGTTCAAATTACAACGAAATTATAATTACGGTTATTCTTTTCCCAATTACAATTAAAATTATATTTTTTAAGTCAAATACAATTATATTCTGAATTCGATTACAAGTTCGATTACAATTAATCACAATAAATAATAATAAATAAACTGTAACCATCCTCTTGTGTTAGCTTTCTGTTAGCATCTCTAATGCTAACGATTCAGTCTTAAATCAGCTGTAAAATACACTAAAATTGATATCTATCATTTAATTAGTTTTTAATCTCTTGGCTACCTTGTTAGGCTTCCTAATCAATAACAATATTGGTTTTAACATCATTGTGTGGGCGTCTGAGCCTTTTTTCTTTCAGAACTCCTAGAGTTCAATATAAACAAAAAAAGGTCAAATGGCAGCGGGGAAAAGTTTATATGAAACATATTTTAATAATTATTAACTACGTAATTTAATTAAATTGTAAATGACAGTTTTTATAGAATTTCCATTCTAATTACAATTACAAAGTAAATTATCTGGACTCAATTACAATTATAATTGCGTCATACTTGTAATTGATTATCAATTATGTGCTTACAATTACAAAACCCTGCTATATACTATAAAATCTTTTTAGTTGTTGTTGTAATAAAGTTGAAGTATTTCAGGAGATAAAGACACCGCGTTATAGAAAAGGATGAAACATGCAAAGCAGAAGCTATAAATCAGGAGTGTGCTGCCATCAATCCACATCAAAGACACTGGAGGTATCTGCAATGGCGCCGCTCAGCAACAGATGTGCGTCGGTGACAAAAATCAACTCCAACACGTTAACACAAACCGTGCAAAACGCGGCCCCATAATGCATCAGAGCACCATCTGCTCTGGTGACGAGGAGCTCATTGAGAGTCCGACTGCAGCCAACACGCCACTGTTTGATCAGCAACGACGTGAGCGCTCTAACATGAGCATGAGCATTAATCCTGCTTTGATTGCCACTAACGGTCTTTTATGACTTAGTGTTCCACTCTTCTGTGAAAATCACATTTTAATCTGCAGCGTTTCACAGTGTGTTGGAGATTGACTCACATTTATCAGATAAATGAAGTCAGATAACACTGCAGTGCAGACATGGGCAACTTTTATCCCAGCATGAGCTTCAAAAATGGCTTTATCTGATCAGATAATGATTAATCGGTTAACGTTAACACAGGAAGAAACAATGGTTTGTGTGTTTTAGTCATTTTGCTTATATTTGATGTACTTTGGTATGTTTTTGGTTGTTTTGTGTAATTTCTTTGAACTTTTGTTTTTGTTTTTATGTCATTTCATGTATTTTTGGAATCATGTTGTATATTATGTTGCTTTATGTGCTTTTGTTGTACTTTTGTTTATTTTTGTGGTCATTTGGTGTATTTTTTGTTGTTTTGTGTAATTTTGTTCAACCTTTGATGATTTTTTTTTGTTGTCAGTTTGGGTGTTTTCTGATTCTGAGTCATTATGTGTATTTTTGCTGTTTTGTGTTTTGTTGTACTTTTGTTTATTTTTGTTGTCATTTTGTCTGTTTTTGGAGTCATTACGTGCATTATTGTAGTTTTGTGTAATTTCGTTGCACCTTTGTTTTTGTTTTAATGTCATTTTGTGTGTTTTTGGAATAATTTTGTGGATTTTTGTTGCACTTTTGTTTATTTTTGTGGTCATTTTGTGTAATTTTGCTCAATCTTTGTTTATTTTTTTGTCAGTTTGTGTGCTTTTTGAGTCATTTTGTTTATTTTCTTGTACTTATGTTTATTTTTGCTGTCATTTTGTGTGTTTTTGGAGTATAGTTTAATGTAATCCATTTGCTTTTAGCAGCTGTAGCTAAGCTACTTAAATAACTTGTCATTTTCCACATGAACATCCTTGTCTGTAATGGATTTTGATGCTCCTTACACAACCCTGCAGTGTGACCGTTACACTATAATTGATCTTTCTAATAGCGCATGCATCATGTTGTTGCCAGACATTGCTCACTACCCAGAATGCTACTGGAGTTTAGCTTCCTCAGGTGTAGCACAGATCTCTGTGTATCTGTACAGCGTCAGGAGGGCTTTATCAGAGGCAGATGGACCAGGAACAGTGTGTAAATAAATCACCAGTGAGTGTGTTATTGTTGTGTGTGGGTGTGTCACCTGTGGCCGTGCGCCGCCGCCAGGCTGTACGAGTTCATCTCCCCCAGCGGCGTTGACGAGATGCCGTTTCGACACATGGTCCCGATCATGGGGTCGGCGCCTCGCTCCAGAAGCAAACTCACTAGCTCAAAGTTTCCTGGAGAGGAATGACAGAACAAAAATTAACATTCCTATTAGTTTAATCTGCAAAAAGAATTCAAAGATGTCAAGTGCTTTCTTTGATTACTCATTTCCCCTCAAAGTGAAACCTTATTTTTAATGGAAAATCTACAAATTAGGCTGATACATATTCAATAAATGTTCCCCACGAAAGATGCTAATTCAGCCATTTATTATTGACTGGTTACCCCACAAAATCAATGGGAAAGACGTGCTAACAAACTACCTTACTAGCCATGCTAACTTAATTTATTTTCTCTTTGCACAAATTGCTAAATATATAATTACATAACATATTCAAGATATTAGCCAAATAAACAAATACAAACTATGACGGGAACTACATTAGCTAACATGGTGTAATCCACCCGCTAACAATTACAACAAGCCCTATTAACGAGTGAAAGAGACGTACAAATAGTTTATGACATGAAGAGATTTTTTTTTTCTTACATATTAACCAAATATCTTCTCTATCTAACATGTATTTTTTTTTTTTTACATATTAGCCAAATATCTTCTCTATCTTGCTCTGAACGAAGGCGGACAAGTTTCTCTCTGCTCCCTCCTTCCCCATCTGTCTTTTTGTCAGAATCCAATAGGAGCCTCTCTCTACATCTCTATCCAAAAACAGAAATTATGGAATTGATCATCTGGTCTCTCAATGCAATGGATCAAATATTTTCCGACAAAAAGAAAGGTCAAAGGTGAGCCTGCCTGTCTGGATGGAACGTCTGCGGAGGGACACACGATGGAGGACGTGGAAGACGTCTAAATAATTGGATTTATGATAGCAGGGATACTGCTGATTGGAGCTAGCAGTTTCCTGACCTATCGCAAAGTCTGAATTATGTTGGCATCTGTTTTGGGAAGGCTGCCAGTCATTTGTGATGGGTTGAGCAGGGCTCTTAACACTCAGACTCATGCAATAAACTTACTCAAAAGTGAGCAGGATGCTACTTTGGAACGTTTATGCAGAATGGAATCCAACTCGGAGAAGTTAAACTGCTCAGCTTTCGAGATAAGGCCACCATATTGGATTTACTGCTTGAGAAATGGACCCAAAAAATGAAGGAAAATTGTGCTCAGCCTGACCGAAAAACTAATTGTTATCTCATTTGACTCCTCAAGCCAGTCGTTCAAGGACGGTTTATCTATTATCTATCTGAAACCAAGACAGAAATACAGAAAAATCAAAAACCAGACAAGCAGCGTTTTTCTGTTTTAAAATTAAATCTTGTTCTGTTTGTGTGATATTTAGGTATTTATGGGAAACTAGGACGAGAGCTTCATGTTTTAATCTGTGTAATTGTTTTTGCAAAAGTGTCAAATCGTAGAAGTTCTAACATCTATTGTTCCTCACACCAGCCTCATAGTTGATAGTCAGTCACTAGTTTATCTGGATACTATTTAGACCGTAACACCTCAAAACAAAACTACAGCGTGAGCAGCTTTTTACGAGCTCAAACATCCACAGACTGAATAAAAACATGAACAGGACCAGAAAACTGCTGACAACAGTCCTATTGTGTGTGGAGACCTGGTCCAGGACCTGGAGAGGGAAACCAGGTGCAGTGGATTATAGGTACTTGCTCTAATTTCCCCATAAATATCCAAATATCACACAAATATTTCAGTTTTTTTGTTTAGGTTTTAAGTCAGTAAAACAAAAAAACACATTTTGTTATTTTGATTTGATTTTAAAACAGAATAACCAAAGAATGAATGGTACATGGATTCATTGGACATACAAGCGTACGAGTAGTTTTCCCCAGTTCAAGATGGCGCCTGTTTATTAACTACCGCAAACAGCATCTGTGACATAAGCCCAATTTCCCAAATTCATGTAGCTACATGTGATGCTTATGCTAACAAAGACTGCCTGAAAAGCACTGAGAGGTGGATTCTTTGGCTTTTAGAGATGTGGACGTCCATCCGTCACCTGCTGCCGCGGCTAGCTGGAGCGGCGTCTCCGTGTAGTTCTCTGCACCATCCTGTAGGGCGCCCTCGGCGTTGGCTCGGTGATCCAGCAACAACTGTGGCAAAGATGTGATGGAGAGATGAACGGAGGATGAGGACAGATGGGCGGAGAAGGGAGAGGGGGTTAGCAAACATCTGCACCTGCTGGAACCTGAGGCGTTGCACCAGCTCGGGGCCTCCTCGTTAGCTCCCGTTTGGGCTCCTTTACTTTCTACAACAACAGACTGTAAATTTATCATTCAGCAGATGCTGAAGACTGCATCAAAGGAAGAAAGCTTCTCCATTCTGCTTCCCTGAGGCTGTTCTCCTGTGCAACTTTGTATCTTTAATGCAGACTGGGAAGGAAACGTGAAGCAGGGTCACACAAATGGACCAATCAGCCACACATTACACCCTCTAAGCGCTAATCGGTAACAAAACCAAGCAAACCCTGCAATATAAGGTCACTTTAATCATTGCATCACTCCAAATGCTCGTACCTACTCAAATTATCACATCAAAACGACAGAGGGAAATAGTTCCCAGTCGAGGAAACACTGAGTTTTGGTGCAGAAAAGTGGGAGGCGTCATTAAGTTCCCTAGACTCGCAATTAAATCAACAGGAAAGTAAAATTATTCTAGTTTAACTTCACAAGTCATGCTTGAATCCTTAAATGTATCCGATTTACTTTTTGTTATAAACTGACTTAAATCAGTGACGGATATGAAAACACATAAAGTAGCTATGCAAATTCCTCTTTTTAACACTTTAAAGAATATCTGTACTAGTCATGCTTAAAATATGATATTTTTTACCCTAAAATTAACCATTTTTTAGCAGCTTTGAGGACATTTTCACCTGCAGTCTGATAATAAGCAGCCAGGAAACCATAGATGGTCATAATGAAATGGCTGATGGTGCCGCCACAGTTTTTGCTGGTTTCCAGAGCTATAAAAACCAACAATCACACTTTCCACGCAAAAGTAGCAGCTTGTAGAAATACAGTACATTCAGGGTATGGAGGAGTTCACAGGATGGTAAACACAACAACAACAACGGTGGTAGAATCTTCTTACTTCCAGGTCCAAACAACACTTTAATTAAGACATTATTTACAAGATTACAATTTAATTTGGCAGACGCTTTTATTCAAAAACACGTACAACACAAACAGTTAGGGTTAAGGGTCTTGCTCAACACCACAAAGACCCAGATTGGATTCGAACCGATGACCCTCCGATTACTACCCGCTTCATTAACCGTTAGCCACCACTCATTGTGTAAGAAAAATGGATACGCTAAAGGCTAACAAAAGCTAGGCTAAAGGTAACTTTGCCGTTACCGTTACATATCTAAATGACCTTTTATTGATTTTTAAGCTGTCGATTGTTTTCTTTTGCACATATTGATCATGTAAAGCCCATTGAATTGCCTTGTGCTACACAAATAAATTTGGTAATTGTAATTAAAAAATGTAATTGACACCAACCCTGAGGTTTCGAAGCTTGGACCTCGATTTGTTTGGACCTAAAAATAATGAAAATGAGAACCTAGTCGTTCATAGTAATCTGTGGCTCATCAGGAACCAGGTAAACACAAAGGTTCAGGATATTTGACCCACGCACGACCAGGAAAGGGCAAAAACACATCACCATCATTAGTCCAATGATGCTCATTATCAGTCATCGTTATCCAGACAGCTCAAGCTGGGGCCATAGGTGAAGGGTTACAGGTCATAAACGGCACTACCTGCACCACAGGGGCGTGTCCGTGCAACACGGCGAATGTGAGTGGCGTCCCCTGGCGCGTTTCAGGATAAACTGAGGGGTGCTTGTTTACTGTGCTGGGCACCTGGGAAGTCACAGGTGAGGTTGAAGGGAGAGAGATTTGTACAGCCATTAACATCGACAGCTCCAACGCAGGAGGAGGAAGAGGAGGAGCAGGAGGAAGAGGAGGAGCAGGAGGAGGAAGAGGAGGAGCAGGAGGAGGAGGAGGAGCAGGAAGAGGAGGAGGGCAAGGAGCAAGAGGAGGAGCAGGAGGAGGAAGAGGAAGAGGAGCAGGAGGAAAAGGAAGAGGAGGAGGAAGAGGAGGAGCAGGAGGAAGAGGAGGAAGCAGTGAGCAGAGGACAGATGGAGAGAAATTTGTGTCAAAAAATGGTTTTGTAATTTAAAAAAAAAATTTGCAAACAAAACTATTGTTGCTATTTTTTTTTAAATGCAGGTTTTGTTTACAAATTAAGAATTAGTTCTCATCAAACTACACATTTTGTTTGCGTTTCAACTTCAAGCTTGTAGGCGGGGCCTCCTCCGGACGATATTAGAAGTCTTTTTATTGGTCACTTTATCACTTAAAGGTCCAGTATTATGCTATTTGTCACCAATCTCCATTTGATCTAAGAACCCCAACAACATAGTATTTGAGGTATATTTATATTTTTAGCCTCTGAAAAGTACATTTCGTGGGAGTGGGCGTGTCTATAAACAATGATTTCATGCCTCGCTCTGTTAGATGGTGATCATTGATCACCAAAGGGATTATCTTTTGTTATCCACACACTGTTGTTATTGTTTTCAGCCAAAAAACTGCACGTTACAGTAAAACACATGAATATTTATTGTGATTGTGAGTACGTCTCAGCGCTGCTTCAGGGTGTGTGTTTATCACAGCAGCAGCAGCGGAGTCAGTCAGCTGTTTCAATCATTCACCGCAGTGTTAAGCTGCTAAGTCACTTTCTTCTCCTCCACATCTCTATTAACTACAGGAATAAATAATCATTTGTATTGTCCAACCGCTGCATCGTATTGTGTCACAAACACGTCAGACCTTGTCACGCGATACGAGGCGGTATAACAGATACTAAAAGTGGAGCTGCTCCCTGAGCGCTACACCGTGGCTACATGCAGAGAACATATTTTGTGTATGTAGCTTTACAAGTATAATGTATATTCCATATTAAACAGCAGTTTGTTTTACCTGTGAGGTAGTTTGAGAGGGAGGAGCTTACATTCTTACCTAAACTTGGAAGTAAACTTCAGTGGGAACATTCATCATCCTAATTATACTTATAGTATATATATAGTATTTACTCATTGAGTTTGTAGTGAATAGTACATTAGTGTGACATTTCCAAGTTTCCCAAGATGCATTTGGAACCTACAGCGTTAAAAGCCTGAAGCACACTGAGGCTAAATATCTCTGTTGATTCTCCACCTTTATTTTGAAAGTTTTGAAAACATTTAAAGTGAGAAAGTGACCAAGTAGAATATCAACATGTGCTCATTTGATTCATAAAACTCACGTAAACACATTTCATTCCCACATTTTGGAGATTTTTGGAAACTTGCCATTGTGCTACTGACTAAACTTCCTGTTAACCTCAAAATAAGAGCAAAAGTGTTAAAAAACTAATGGAACACAAGAAGAGATGCTTCTATTTTGAAAAGGGGATGTTTGATATTTTAGCTTAAAGCCAGTCCCAGGACTATTATATGTTCCGCTCGCAATGCATCATGGGACAGTTGAGTATGACTAGTGTGCCCACTATATGGTATACATCCTGGTATTTATCGCGTATTACTATCTAATGTGAACGCACTACATACTCATTTAGAGGTCAGACTTAGTATGAGTAGTACGTTAGTATGAATAGTACGTTAGGATGCAATTTTGAACACAGCCTACGACAGCATAGCCCCGCCCCTTTTACCCTTTGAACCTGCTTAGTCAGTGGCGCTACATGCTAAGCTAACTATGGCGTTCCTTAGTGATGAGTAGGGATGTAACGATTCACTCAACCTCCGATACGATTCGATTCACGATACTGGGTTCACGATACGATTCTCTCACGATTTATTTTACAAAATGGGACTGTAGACAAATTTTTTTTTTGGGAAAAAAAACTAGAAAATACTGTATTATTTTCCTTTTATTTTTCATTGTCAAAAGAATTCCTTGATAAACTATTCAAAACAATGCAATTTAACTAAAAATAAACCTTGAATGAAATAAACAAAGGAATAATACAAATGAAAATGAAGCCTATTAATTTAAATTCTGGTTCTATAATAAACAATAATAGTTCTTTTTCTTTTTAAAAGTGCAACTGAAATTGTATTTTGTGCCTTAACAATTGGACTTTTAAAAAAAAAAATTACGTCATATTTGTTTGGACCAGCAGAGGGCGCTGGTAACACAGTGGTCGGTTAGCATGCAGATATCTCGCAGTGAAGAAGAAAAGCTATGCTAGCAGACAGAGCTAATAGAAAAACGTGACTTTTACAGATATTCAAGTAATATTACAGATATTCTTTCGGTGCTAAAGAGGTAATGAATCATTTATTAACATATTTAAGACTAGAAGGCGGCCAGAAAGAAAGTATTAGCAGACTCCGCCCGCCGCCTACACTTGTGGATAGCGCCCTCTGCTGGTTAAAAAAAGTACTGCGATTAAATTTTCAGAAAATCGATATCAACCGTGAACCTATTAATCGATTTTTAACTGCCTTACGATTAATCGTTACATCCCTAGTGATGAGTCATCGTTGGTCATTGTTTGAGGAGGCAGACGCACCAAATGAAGGGAGAAGGTGAGGCTGGGTTTGGGAAACAGGCAGCTTACACACACACACACACACACACACACACACAAAGACATGAGAAAAAAAAGAACAAACATTAGACGGATGGCAAACGGGGTAAAATGGATGCAGGTAGCGGCCTAGCAGCTGGGCTCAGCACTGACCTCGCTGTTGATGTCGGCTCCAGCATCCAGAAGCATCTGAACCATAGCCTCGTCCCCACGTACGCAGGCGTACATCAGAGGAGTCATGCCCTGCAGCACAGAGAACAAATGACTTCTCCACATCACTATAAGGTGCTAACGGGGAGATGTGAGGGCTGCAGACCTGCTCGCTCATGCTGTTGATGCCGTCGGGGCCCAGCAGGTTCACGGCCTGTTTCACCAGGTCGGTGCGGCCGCAGTTCAGCATCCTGAAGCCCAGATCCTGGAGGAACTTTGCCTCCGTGGAGGCGGCGTCCATCTTCCCTTTGGCACAGAAACAATCCTCGGCCCTGAAACAACATCACCGTGATGGTGAGGGAACGTCAACAGAGCAAACAGCTTCTGCTCTAGAACGTGGATGAATGAGACGGAGTCCAGCTTTAGGGTTGCTGGTCAGATGTGGACATAGGGTTTATTTGGTCAAAGGCAGGGATCTGCAACCTTTACTCTTAAAGGAGCCATTTTGCCTCATCTCACCTGGATTAAAGTCCTCCTGGAGCCGGAAAAAAACCTTCTCAATGAAGACAAGACAGTGAATGAAATTCTATACAGTTAAAATGACATAGAATAATGTTTGATTTCATGATTTGATTTATATTGATCATGTAAATGGAAACTTAAAAACAGATTAAAATAAAATGAAATAAATTAACATCAAGAAATAACAACTAAACAGTATCTTGCATCTTCAATCTCAGTTTACATGAACACAATGTTATATAAAGAAAATTATTTTTAGTTAATGTATTTAAAGGGCTACAAAAAGTAACTTGAAGTTTGATAACACATGATCATGTGATCAACACATGCTAATTTCTCATTTCTTGCCACACATAAAACATACATATTTAACCTGTACATTGGTGGTTAAATGAATCTGTTCCCACACAATTAAAATCTCTGTTTTCTTCCAGAATAGTGTTTGTGTTGGTTTAGTTATTTTACCAGGGATTTAAAACTTAAGGTTAGTCACAGGTGCAGGAAAGTTGATGGTCTGTAGATGTTGCAGGAAGTGAAGTAGGAAGGTGCTGAGTCATTGCACAATGTGATTTATTTTTAGGTTAACAAATTGTTGTATCTTGATTTTATTTGTCATTAATCAATAATTGCCTCTGTTGGAAAATGACAACTCTTTATTTCAATAGGTTTTTTTTCAAGCTATAGGGAGCCATTGCAAAAGAGTCAAAGAGCCACATGAGGCTCCAGAGCCGCAGGTTGCAGACCCCTGGTCAAAGGGAACAGACCAAAAATCGTGCATTTGGGCTCTAGTGGCTCTACCCAAAGACCAAGCACATATTTGGACTCGGGGGGACCAGACCTTTTCGCTGATGCCACGTTTGGTCCAAACTGAACACTTTTAAAATCGTATGTTACAGACTGTATAGGCTAAATATGGCACTTATCCATGGTTGAATCACACATATATATTTATCGTGCGATTACATGTGAATTAGCGAGATCTTCCGAGTTCTTATGTGGCTGATAGCAGTAGTCATAACATAGCAGAGCCTCCTCGGGCAGAGACCTTGGTGAATACTATCAGTGTATGATGGTATCTGGCCTGCTGGGCAGTCTGACCAGAACTGACCAGGACAGAGTTCTGTAATTACATATCATGTGCATTTCATACAAAAGGCAATCCAATGTGTGTTACATGATTAAAAACAGCAACAGAAAACATTAAACAACAATAAAAACATTTAAGAGTTTAAAATCAACTAAATAAAAACATTAAAAATCTCCCTCTCAGTCATAAGTAGTACAGAAAAACGTAGTAAATAATGTGTTACCAAACTAAACAAACTAACTAAAACTGTTTTTTTTCCCCGATTCCATTTTGTTTTTATAAAGCCCCCAAAAAAACAACTGAAGCTTAAACGTTGTCTCACTTGATTTGTCGCGGTTCGCAGTCGACTCCGGGCAGCAGAAGTCGCGCCGCCTGTCGCACGTCGTCGCTGTCCACCGAGAGGCTCCGTCGATGCTCGGTGTGAGACACCGCAACGCGAATCCACTCCATCAGCGGCGGCAGAACCAGGAACGGCCTGTAGGGGAGATTACACCGACTCAATACTGCCACCATCACCCCGTGTGGAGGAAATGGGTATGAGAGTATTTAGACAGAGTCTGTTTATTAGGTTTGAAAAATACTACAACGTTAGCTTTTCTTTGATGTGGACGTTAAAAAAAGAATGTTATGAGTGTAAGAAAATCAACAATTTAATTAGCTTTTCCCCTTATTTAAATCACTTTTTAAAAATGTTACTTAAATATATTTATTCATCAAACAATACGTGTAATATTTTATTTTTTAAAACAAATTAATGTTTTTATTTTATGTATTTTTTCACATGTAATTTGTAGATATTCACAAAGAAAATAAACACACACTCTCATAATCAGTTCAGAGGCATTAAAACTCCTAACGCGTGTATGTATTTTTCACTGAAACTTCATTACGTCTTCTGCAGGATTTGCTAGTGTTCTATATTTGCTTTAATAAAAAGCAGAGATGGATGAGGAGGAGAAATAATGTCTTTAATGGATCTCCTCTGGCAGAAAAGCGGCTCATAACACGCTGAGATGACGCACTCTCCTTCCAACAACAGACAACACGTAAACAGGAAACAATCGTCTCTTTGTGTGCTTTGTTGATGCTCTCGTCCTTCTGCTCTGACTCAGAGATGCAGGATGAGGCTTTCAGGAACAAACATCTGGAGCATCTGTCATTATGAGTCAGAGGATCATTCTCTCCACCCCACAATATCAAATCAGATCAGTGGGTTTCATCTCAGAGTCACTTTGAGTTAATTACCAGTGAATCATGGAGAGCTACTGTACATTCACTAATAGTTCACAAAGAAGAAAGTGGAACATATTGTCTGACTGCTGAACATTAGATCAGCGGTTCTCAAACGTTTTTGGGTATTTCCCACAGGCAGAGTTTGAGATTTTTACCCATGGGGGATTCCCACCGCTAACCACAATGGGTGTAACATAAACAACTAGAATATTTGCATTTCCTGAAGAAAATACAAGTGAGGATGCAGGTGCTAGCCCACGTCGCACTGCATTAGCTTAGCATTAACATTAGCTAGGAATAGCATTAACATTAAAGTTAGCATTAGCTAGCATTAGCATTAGCTAGCATTAGCATTAGCTAGCATTAGCTAGATGTCAGTGCCCAATCCTTTCAACGCATGCGCCAAACGCGTCTCGATCCAGTCGGCCTATTTTACGTCAGTTTGTGTAATATTTAAAAGGTTGAAACCCTGCTATTTAAAAAGAATTAGAAATGTATGTTTTGAGTGAATTTCGATTTATTTTGGTTTTTATCTAATTTTCTGTTTAGTTTTTGATTGTCAATGTTGTTTATTGTGTTTTTATCCATTTTTTTTTTTTTAATTAAAGGTATTGTGGAGGATGTTATTTTGGCTTCAAATTCTGGGTGGATCATCAAGACTATTGGTCCTCCTAATTATCAATCATTCTGGTGATAGGTTTACGTGAGGCCATCGTATGTGCGCGTCCCTAGCTAGTTTTTGCTTGCCGCGAAGAGGGCGAATCACTAACTGGAAACGGACTCGGAAGAGGATCGTAGTGGTATGCTTTTGATTCAGATTTGACAATAATCGACCTAGTAGTTAATAGCAGAGAAGTTTATCCTAATGTAAGCTATATTAGCGATGCGAGCCCCTGCACGAGTCACGCACCGGGCTCGTGCATGCTCTCTCGCACACGTTTAACGGCGTTCCCTCTTGGGAACAGATAGAACGTTGCACATGTGCACTTTTTTCAAAAAGTGGAAAATCCTCCTTTATACCTTTAACAGTTAAAAACACCACAAAGCAGTCACATATTTAAATGTGTACAATTAAAATATTTCACAAACATCACATGGTCGGTATACATTCAAATATCACGTCCCAGCAGCTCTCTTGTAAGAATTACGAGTGTAGGAAGTGATGTAGTCTACGCACATGCGTTGAAAAGAGCTGAAAGGAGCCGGTCCGTGAAAAGATTAGGTAGTGACAACTAGCATTAGAATAGCATTAGCACTAACTTAACATTAGCCTTACAATAGCAATAACCTAGCAATAGCTTAACATTATTAATGAGGTTGAAAAATATTTTTGCACTTTAGTTCCACGTTACATTTAGTTCCCGCTCCATATCTAATACTGTTTAATAATTTAATGCTATTTTAATTTCTGCTACATTTTTAGATTCTCATTGTTACTTTCTTTGTGTGTAGGCATTTTGTTTAGTGTTGTGCCCCACATGTTATACCTTTATTTCCCACCAGGAGGTGCATCCTCACCTCTCGTTCTGTAGGGAGACCTTGGAAGGTTCCACGTTGGGGTTCTCCCACTCCATCTGTGGACAGTGCATGAAGTAACATAAGGTGTAGAGCGCCTCAGGCTCCCAGTGCAGTGTGTTGTTGGTCTTCTGGTGGACCGGAGTCCCGTTGCTGGCGTTCTTGATGTGCAGCGGCTGGAGGTGATGCATGGCTCTGGACACCAGGTCACCTGCAGGGACAATTTACACCATGAGTGGAGCATTAACCTGCATCGTGACCTGTGTTTCTCTTTTCATCCTGAGACACTCACAGATACTTACCGCAGGTCTAGTTTTCCTAAAATAAACATTATCTGTACAGTGGGAGTAGCATTGATACCATCAAAACAAACAAGTGTTTTGTGTTGTCTAGGCAGTAGGTACTACAGTCATGTGACACATCAGCTCAAAAATGAGTTATTCTATGCAAACACTGAATGGCAGAATTTTATGAAGACTTTGTCAAGACCCTGTTAGGATTTTGTCAAAACTACGTGAAGACTTCGACAAAACTTTATTGATTTGCCAAAACTTAGTCAAAATGTTATCTAGAATGTGCCAAGATTTTACCAAGACTTCACCAGGAGTTTTAAAAGATTTTGCAAAGAGTTTGACAAAAACATTCCCAAGACATTGTTCAGGCTTTGTTGAGTCTTCACCAATAATTTTTCTGGCGTTTTCCTCATTAACACTTTTCAAAGACCTCATCGCAAATTTTTCACGACCACCATGACATTATAAACAGCTAATTAAGACTTTGTAAAGACTACATCAAGACTTTGCTGACTTTGCTTCTTCAAGACTGGTTTTAAACAAAATTATTGCTAACGTCCAACTCGCTGTTTATATTTCCAATGACATTGCCTTGTTCTCTGCAAAGAAATGTTGCAGTACAGCGTTGTGTGTGTGTGTCACGTCCAACGAACCAAACAGTGATTTACTAAATTAGTTCAGTTTATAATGTTGTTTTCACTCTGTTTTCACAAGCTGGATTTGGCCCACGGTCCTCGAGTTTGACACACTTATCGTAAAGCTTGTGTTGGACTTTGTGTGGCATCCTGAATAAAGGTTTGAAACTTGTAGGGTACAGGATGAGAAGATCTGTGCATAGATAAAGCTCATATTATGTCACTGCTTCATTTAGTATCTCCTTTACTTACAGGTTCTCTGATATTTCGTTTATTGTGGAAACCGACGGAAAATATAGAATTAACTTCCGAAAATGGAAATGCAATGTTATTGTCATTTATAAAAGGTTACTAATATTCTTTTACGCAAAGTCAAAAGAAAATTGCAATATGACACTGAAAATATCTTCACATGCATGTTTTAGGAAAATATCACACATTTAATTGCATTTGTCTTTGTTGGTCAGAGAAACAGAAATGTCCAATCCTGCCAAAATCAGAAATAAATTGACGTAGTATGACAAACTTTACCTCCTGAAATGGATACATCTAATTGAAAAATATAAAAATATCTATACCACCAACATGTTTTGGGACAATACCACACATTTGCACCATATTTGTTTTTACTGTAAATCAAGTTGTCTACTGTTAGCTTTAGCAAGTGTAGCAAATGTGTAGCGAATACCCTTGTTCTGCATATTTGGCAATATTTCAGAAAGTTCAATTGCGCGTAATGATCTGATTAGGGAAAAACGATGAAACGGAAATGTGTACCAGGAAATTGACGCAGAAATGACAAGGAAATGGTTAAACTATGAAACGGAACTGGAGAAAATATTGAGAGGCTTTACACAAGGCCGTTAATCAACGAGATCATTACAGAAAGATTAAAAATCAATGTTTGACAGAGAAAAATCAAATTGCACAAGATAATTTTTTTGGCTTATAGAAACAAAAAAATAATAAAACACCTTTGGTTCTCTGTCTGAGCAATATACAAGTATTGCACTCACCCGCATGTGTTAAGTTTCACACACACCTACACACACACACACACACACACACACACACGTCACATTCATTGTTTATTCCAAAAATAACCGGTGTGAGGAGAGACGACCTTATTCCCCGGAGCCTGAAGCTCTCCATCTGTCAAACCAAAGATCTCCGACAGGGTTCACTGCCGGGCCGAGCTACTCTGAGCCCTTTGTTCACAGCTTGGTTTACACTCATAAAACCCACAGAGCACAAATGACATACGTCAATAAACAGGAGAACACGTGCTTTACCATTCTGGAACAATCATATCAAGGATCAATGGAGGACGTGATCCAGAAAGGCACAAAAAACTTTCATTCAGAGTTCCTGATCCCATCATGGAAAAGTTAAAGAAAACAAAGTGTTTTAGGCCAAAATAGTATAAAAATAATATTAATAATAACAATATTGCCATTTCTGTTTCAGGAAGTAAATTCCATATTGTCCGTTTGTTTTTCACAATCATGTAAAATCTTAGGCAGCGTATTTTGTTTGTTAAGGAGGTTCAGAAGCCAAATCAGTCAAGACGCTTTGGACTAGGGCAGGGGTTCTCAACCTTGGGGTTGCGAGACACTCGAAGGAGTATTTATTCAACAATTTCAGCACATTTTCCCCTGTTTTTACCTTTATTCTGCAACTACAACAAACTCACCATATTTTAACCTATTTTCATCACTTTTTCGTGACATATTTTTGCTACTTTTAATGTATTTTTGCTACATTACTCCTATTTCTGATACAGCTCAATCAGATTTCAATGCCTTTTCTGCACATTTTCCCACTTTCAAGATGTTTTCGACACTTATAAACCCTTTTTCACCACTTTTCCACCTAATGTTGCATACATTGACCAATTATTGTCACTTTTAACCTCTTTTTGCCTTAATTTATGCTCATTTTTTGCCAATTTAACCACATTCACGATTTGGAATGCCCATTATTTCCCAGTTTAAACTAATTGTTCCAATATTGACACTTTGAACCTTTTTTTAAATACTTTTTCTGTCTGTTTTGTCAACTCTAATTTCTAAAATCCCATTTCACCACCTTTTCCACCATTTTTGGTCACTTTGAACCCATAGAAGTGGATATTATTCAGATGAATAAATAAATGTGGTTATCACAATAATAGACCATCATTTTACTGACTTTATGGATGGATGCCAAAAATCTCTCCCCTTTATTCCCCTTATAGATGGTCCTGTCTCCACATGACTGTTCTTCAATGTTCATGTCTGTGTTCAACCACCTTCAGCTACAGTGGGGGTCCCCGCTCTCTGGAACCTTTATTTTGGGGGTTGCGGTCTGAAAAGGTTGAGAACCACTGGAGGGAACAAGGACAAAAAAACCTTCCTTATTCTTTAGCCACGCCCTAAAACCATCTTGTTTTTATTGTTCCAACCTGCTCTGCTCGGCTCTTTGACTTCATTGTTTCTGTTGTACTGAACTTGTCTGTGTGAAACAGAAGGAGAACTTATTTCTGTCTGTCTGTGTAGAGGTTTATCAATATTCCCTCACAACAGTGACCTTTAGATAGTTAATCTAACCCAGCATCTGTGGGATTGAGGCCCAGGGTTGATCAGGTGGTTACAATCACTTTTTATCCAACAAACAACTTATATAAACTCAATATTTAGCTTTTTTGTTTTTTTTTCTTCTTTACATCTCTGTGACAGTCTCACGTTGATCAGGCAGAAGATCTTTGCATTTTCCATTCCATCCAAACACAGCAGGCGTTTAACAAGACCTGACGAAAGCCTGACAAGCAATAACTGTACTCTGTAATCTGTACTTTTTTTTATTTCATACGTAAAGAACTTAAGAACTGAAGAGAAGTTTTTGAATGTCAAATATAATGTCTTATTTCTCAGCTGGATGGATGCAGACTTTCACCAAAAAAAACAAAACACAAAATAAGTACTTTTGAGGAAGAAGACGAATGTTAGATGGAGTTCGAGCAGGTTTCGATGCATGAAGTCTCCAGAAATGAACTTATCACAGACTTATATTTGTCAACATGTGCTGCTGAGAGGAGTTTTAAAGTTTCTAATCTGAAGAAGTTCAAAATCAATGCAGGCGATTTTAACACCACGTTATCACTTTTTATGCTTATTCTGTTAGTGCATAATTAAAGAAATTATCTGCACTCAAGTCCGTCATTATTACGTACTTAGAGAATCTGCACATTAACTCATTGGCTGCCAGCCATTTTAGAGCATTTAGACTGATATTTTAAGACCCACAGAACATTTTTCACTATGATAATGTAAAATCTGAACCAGATTCTGAAAGAATAGAGTCTCTACTTTCATCATTAAAAAAATTCTGTTTCTATCTTGTTTTGTTCTTCTGTAATCAGCAGTTGAATATAGGTAGTTGTCAGAAAATGACTATTTGTGAAAAAAAACATTGTCTTTGAAGCTAAAGTTTTTAACTTTAGTGACACCTCAAACATCTGAACATTGGTTTCCTTTTATCAAACAATAAATCAACACTGAGATCGGACTTTTGATTCAAAGATTCAAAGTGTTTGTTGTCATTTGCACAATAAAGAAACATGTTTCGTTGCACAATGAAATGCGGCGTCGTGAAACGCACCAAGTCTCACCGCTTGTTCACCGGTTATTGATCGTCTTCTAACACGATCGACACACTCCTAATAGTTCACCTAGATCCACACATGCTCTGCTCTGAGTGTGGGCTGCTTTAAATCCACCGTCTTAGATTCGTTTTTTTATTTTCTCTCTTATAAACTCTTCACCTCCTTCTGTGCTGTTTATAACCATCGGCTAATCTCTCAACCCAAAGTGTGGTGCTGCCATCTACAGGGTAGGAGTTGGTCACTACACCACAGTAGAAGTCTGCTATATAATGGGAGACCTCCGCCACAGTGTCTCCTAGCAACCCCCGTGAAAAAACACAATTGATGTACATAAATGTCAATGGTAGTAAACGTTTGGATTTAAAATGACGTATGTACACGTCAATGGCAGTGAGTGAGATAAGGGGTGGATTCACTAAAGGTTTAGGGGTTAATAAGGGGTACAAACTGCAGGGAATCAGGACTGTGTGTGTTCAGCGTGTCACAATGCGCCCTCAATCCATTTAGCGCGTTTACCTCTGATGAATATGTAAAGTAGGCGCATCTCATAAGCGGAGCAAAAACATGGGAGGAAGAAATGCAAATAAATTAATGCAGTGGGCGCAATGCAATTCATCAAACCAGGAACTGTTCACGGTGATTGTTTTATGCGCCGAAAATAATATGACCCACAGGCAGGTGCCAACACCCAGAGATCATAACTGCACTGAATATTGACACAAAACACAGCGAAGTTGGAAAAAAAATGCTGCAGTTAACCTTTCTAGTGTAAGGAAATAATTCAAATAAAACAATAGTCAACATTAACAGCCATTGAAAAAAAATGCAGAGCAAAGTGTGCGAGAGAAACCGCCGAGGCTGCCCGTGTGGAGTCTGGTGACGCTGCGGTGCAGAGAGGATGCTTTGCGCGGAGCTCCATGGATGTCGCTCCAGACGCACCGCTCCAGTGAGCTCCTGTGTCTTCATCTCCATGTTTTGACTCAAATGATCTCCTGTCCTGTTGAGCATCAGGCCAGAATCAGCTGATCAACTGTGCAATTTACACAACAACGGCACAATGTTCACATATGAGAGTGTGCGTGACACAGCGCTCTCAAGAGGTCAGACCTGCAGGATGATGGTCAGTAGATCATCTTCAGATGGTGCCGATGGACTGATTGACAGACAGTGTTGCTGCATTAACTCAAATCAAAGGCATCAACAGATCAAAAGGATGTTTCTGTCCAAATCTGTCTGTTTTTCATGGACTGATCAGAGCAAAGTTACAGAACCTGATGGAGAAGCCACATTAAATTAGGGGAAAAAATATCATTAGGTTTTAAAGTTTATTAAACAACATTTGTATTTGTTTATTTAGTTTTCTAAATCATTAAATATTTGTGCAGCAGACAGAGAAGTCCACTTACGACGGTCTCAACCACGTCGATACGCGCACCTATAAGTACCGCAATGTTAGTGAATTCCCCACAGCAGGTGGGCAAACAGCGCCACCAAAGGATTTAGGGACGCACCAGGTTTACTATCCTTTATTTCAGATCTATGTGAATCCGCCCCTCTATGTAATATGCACAGAACAAACACAGCATTAGATTTTAGTTGCTACTAGTGACAGCATGCTTTAGAGCAGTACCTTTCAACCAAGAATAAATCACTTTACCAAATACCAATTCTTCCAAAAAATACTGAAGGAGCTTTTTTTTCCCTTTCTCCTGTTTTCAACTTCTCATCTAAGACATATGGGGCGCCGCCCTTGTGGTGACCCACAGTTCTCCCGCTCCTGTCCTCCCATGTTACATGTGATTGTCTTTTCACGTTTCTTGGACGGAATGTAACTGAAAGGCAAATTTCCCATTGTGGGACGAATAAAGGTTATTTTCTTTATCCCCGCTTGCCTCAGCCTAAAATGGCAATATTCCAGTTAACTAAACACCAAACTGGAAGTTTTTACCCAAGAAGGAAGAAAAATGGGCGAGAAGGAACCAGAGGAGCGACTTCTTGACAGTTAGTTTATCAACACGACTCTCGGGCTTTGTAAAAACCAAAGAGGACGACTTCTCCTCCGACACACACTTCTAGCTCTTCAGGCAGAAGATAATATGAGTGAGTCCGAGCCCAGGCTTTGGGGCATATTAGCCATTCTTAGGGCGACCATGAATCACAGTGAATCACCGGACATGTCATTACCATCACCCTTTAATCAGCAACGCTCCAGTTGGAATTAATGACTGGTGGACACGTTTATTCTGGGTCTTATGGGGGATGGTCAGTGATGATCCTTACACGGTTCCCTGTTCGTAGCCTTAAAAAGTCAATAATCCAAGGTTTTTAACTCATGGTTAAGATCTTGTTATTCCAAAGAGGTGTACCATACTGTATATCCACACTTTGAACATTATTTTGGTTTATCTTATCAAAGCATTTTATTAGTATAGTTTTTTATTTGAGTTTGAGGAGACTTCTTTGTTTTGATCAATTGTTCCTTAATTTCCCAATATTCACACTGTACATGTTTAGTTTGATCTGATGAATACTTTTTGAGATATGTATAATTTAGTGAGGGGGTGTGTCCTTATTTTTCTTCCATGTTCATCTTCCAATATGTCAGGAACTCCATCACATAGAAAGGTAAATATGGTATAGTAATAAGCTCCACCCACTCTCTCAGAATATAGAAATAGATCTGCTATACATCCTATCTGGTGGACATGTCAGCTCCTCTAAATAGTGTGTGTTTGGGTCTGGAACATGTTTGGGTCTTCAGTAAACTACTTAGCATATGTCTCAGCTCCCTGTAATGTGATCAGCTTAGAGCTATGAACATAGACTGTTCACATCACTAATGATTAGTCACAGATATACATTGGTTCTAGGGTCACACACTCTGGAAATATGAAAATATATTTGTTTTACAATTTTCATTGGTCCATAACTGCATGTGGGAATGTAAGAAAAATAATCTGATCTCTGGTTTAATTTATAGTATAAATGTTACTCTTTATGGGATATAAAACAATTCATGCAACTTCTTCATTTTTATTTTGGACCCCAACTTTGGGGCCATTTCACCACGTATATTAAGTGCCATTGTAGAAAAATGTTTTGAGACCAAAACTCATGGGCCATTTGTTGAAATGACATGAAATGACCCTCCATCAAATTATGTTTACTTGTGTTTGGGACAAGTTGACCATTTGACGTTTTGAATCCAACTATCCACATTAGTAGAAAGGGGAAAACTAAGGCAGCATGATTAAGCCATATAAAAATAAAAATATGATTATTTATTTTTAAAAAGTTGAAATCGGAAAATCGATTTTCCCGTTTAATTATGTGTAATCACGTTAAGAGTCTCTCTATCTTTACAAACTGTAGGAAAACAAGTTTCAAACACATGTTTAACGTGATAGCAAATCTTTTCTTTTTTAAATGTGAATTTTGTGTGAAGTTTTCTTCTAATGCAAGGTTTTCTTTTTAAAAATGCTGAGAGATTCATTTTTGGTTGTGCAGGTTATTATTTTATCAAACCCACAGGGGATTTAACATTCTTTATTAAAGCTTTACAGTTGCACTTTATTTGTTTTCACTTTTTCAATTAAAAGAGAACACTTACAATCATTAAATCCAGTGTTTTTTTTAAAAAAAAAGGGATAAAATGTTTAAAATGGGAATCGAAAATCTAGGAGCTATTTTATTATTATTATTATTATTATTATTATTATTATTATTATTATTATTGTTTTTCTTCAGCAACTTGCTTTGTCCTAAAACTCCTCCTCGGCTATTAAAGGTGCAGTCTGCAACTCTCAGTTCCCTCTTTCCCCCTCCCTCGCCGCTGCTCTCTTGCCCTGCCTCCAAACTTTTCAAAGTCCCTCCCTCAGAGGAGCTAACAAGCTAACGTTAGATCAGTAATCACATGTTATATTACATCACAGTAATATAACATGCTCTGTTAAAAGCATATTACTGCAGCGCATCTCTCTCTCTATGTGCACACACCTCAGCAACAGCAGTAACAACAAAGTGTCACTCACAACAGCCCACTCGGAGGCTGCTGCGTGCACATGAACAAACACATGCACTACAGAGTTCTAGTGTAACAATTACAAATCAAACATAACATAAATCAAGCAGCAGTAATTACCTTTCAAGCAGAAAATTCACCAGTTCCATCTTCTTCAGATCATACACTGTAAAAAAGATGGTGGTACAGCTCCGGGAAAGGGGCGGGGCCTGTGAGCAACAGCTGTCAGACAGCCCATTAAACACAATCCTGGCTCTGATTGGTTCTTTTAGCTCGGTCGCGGTGCATTCTGGCAATCTTTTAAAGGCTGCATGAGCAGCAGGGGGGGCGGGGCTCAATGAGCCTGTTTTTTTCACACAAACTACTAGTTTGATGTAAAGCTGTCCTTACATAGTGAGAGCTTTAGTAAATATGACAAAAAGTCACTTTTACAAGAGTTGCAGACTGCAGCTTTAAGCAGCACTAATGACACGTATGTCATCTCATAGGGGCAATGTCACGGATGTTTTGTCGACTTACATTTATGAAAAGCTCATCTCAAGTGGAGTATTTTATTTCATTGTACCGAAGCTGTACGACCTACCAGTAAAAAGACCGGTAGAGGTCAAAGTTCATGATGTCACACACAGAAAAAAAAACCTTTTTTCTCTATAACTTGGCCATAAATTGAGATCCAGTGCTCAGACTGGTACCATTGAACAACATTTCCTTACAATGTGTGACCATGACCTTTGCTCAAGGTCATATTTAAGGTCAAGGTCGGTTTTCTTTTTTTCCTGCATTATATAACTTGTCAACAAATCCAGACACAGGTTGTAATTTTTGCCAATTTTCAATTGCCAAATACGTATTTGCCTTGCGAGTACAGGTGTTGCCTAGTTACCGAATCTAATCAGCTGTGCTCCATTGATAAACAGGTGATGCCCCTGCGGCAGCTTGGCTGCAGTTACCCAAACCACTGATTTATACATCCTGCCCTATACTCCCAAAAGTCATCAGCAATACATGAAACAAACTATAAAAATGAGACAACACAACATATGTTATAAAAGACATTAAAAGGTCAAAAGCATCATTTAAACTATGAAATTGTAAAGCGTCCAACTGATCCAGAAAGCTTTCCTTTGATTAAGCTTCTGGATTCTATCCCCCTCCTCTAATCAAAGGTTTAACATGTTCAGTAAAGAGTCAGAATAAAACCACACAAACAATGCTAAAGTAAAACATCAGAGGCTGTTGATGATGCAAGAAGGTGCACCATGTTTGGAAAATCCATGCCAGAAGCCATTTGTACAGAGGTAGAAAAATCTATGTGGGCCTTTAATCTGATTCCTACTTCCCAAAAACAAGGATATATGGATGGTTTTCCCGTATCACGACATATGTGCGAATGTCCGTGTCCGCAGACCACGAGACGGACGGAACGACCAACGTTTCCGCCTCATTCCCTGAGATTCCATCTATTTCAGTGTTCCACAATCAACCAAACCAGTGCGATCTGTTACAGGAATTTTTTTAAAGGGCTGTACCTTAAAAAACAAAAGAGTCACACAGAGGAAAAATGAGAGATATGCTTTCTTAGCTGCAATAATGACTTGATTTATTCAAGTAAATCAAGGAGGTCAAAGAAAACAACCTCAGACACTGGTTCCAGATGGTCGTATCAATCTTTGTCCCTAACAAACGATTAGTAATACAGGATTATTAACCCAGTAGATCCTTCAATGTGGAACTTTGAGCATCATAAACGTCAGTATAGGCAAACGTTATCTTGATTAGGTGCCTGGTCAATCAGTTCATGAACACAAATATTGTGAGAGAAACTAATATCTCAGCTAAGTTTACGTGAGAAAAGCTAACATTGTTTTTCCAATAAATGGTGTCACACAAGGTGTTTTTCTACCTTAGCCTTGGACCCTGGAAGATCATAAAACACAGGTGAACGTGTGTGATTATAAGATGCAGAATATAATTCTAATAACAGATCCCAGTTTGATGGTGAACGTCCAGGGATTCCCTGAGGAAAACCTGTCATCTCCGTCTCCTGAAGCCACAGCGTCATTAATCAACTCCTGGGCTCTATTTGTAGGTATTCCCAGTGTGAAGAAATGAAACAGGAGATGAAAAAAACATCTTCCTCATCAAACCCCTGAATGGATCCCCCATCAGTCCTCCTCTGTAATGGCTCTTAAGTTAAAAATGCACCGACGCACTCTGCAGCAGTCTGCAATAAACAAGCCTCCGCTGTGGGACAAATCCACTCACATCATTCCCACTGAGCGGGAATTTGGTGTCGAAAAACAGCAACAAAAAGCTTCTGTACATGTTTATTTTTCCTCAATCCAGCTTCAAATCAAGATAAATAAGACATGGTACAGCTGTGACAGGACGGGGAAATAAACACCCCAGCATGGTATCATGATGGTTCAGATTCCACCGCGAGAAGTAAGTGGTGTCTGTGTACATTCATACAGTATTTACAAACTACAGCATAGAATGTGTTCTATGAATTTTATATTAAGTATTACCTAAGAGTCATTCCATGTCATCTCTCTCTGTGTTAAAAAAGTTTAGTTTATTAGTAAAACAAGACACAGAGTCAAGCTACAGTGGTCGCATTTAAGGGAGTTTCAATATTTGCACGTGGTGAAATACCCAAAGTTGGGATCCAAAATAAAAATGAAGAAGTTGCATCAAGAAAAATGATTTTATATCCCAATAAAGAGCAACATTTATACTATAGATTAAAACAGATCCGATTTTGTTTTACATTCCCACATGCAGGTAGTAAGAAAAAGTCTTTATTTTTCATATTTCCAGAGCGTGTGAGTCTAGAACCAATGCATATCTGTGACTAATCATTAGTGATGTGAACAGTCTATGTTCATAGCTCTAAGCTGATCACATTACAGGGAGCTGAGACATATGCTAAGTAGTTTACTGAAGACCCAAACATGTTCCAGACCCAAACACACACTATTTAGAGGAGCTGACATGTCCACCAGATAGGATGTATAGCAGATCTATTTATATATTCTGAGAGTAGGTGGAGCTTATTACTATACCATATTTACCTTTCTATGTGATGGAGTTACTGACATATTGGAAGATGGGAGAAAAATAAGGACACACCCCCTCACTAGATTATCCATATCTCAAGAAGTATTCATCAGATCAAACTAAACATGTACAGTGTGAATACTGAATAATCGAGGAACAATTTGTAAAGATTTCTGTATTTTTTAGACCGGAGTGCGTGGAATGACCTGAAAAATTGTTGAAATGACATTGAATGACATTGTGAAATGATCGAGTGAAATAACAAAATGTTCAGGGTATAAATTTCACAAATCCCAATGGATAAAATAACTGAAAATGGATGAAAATTATTATCAATAATAATAAATGTTTCTTACAAAATCATGCAGAAATTGCAATAAGCCCTGGAATATACCCTCACATGCAATTTTCCCTCATAACTGGGGGTGAGATCTGACGTGTGAAAAGTAGGACAGGTATTTAAACCCTGATATGATAATGAACGATTAGTGCGTAAATGGGCTCAGCCTCTCGCTGTGCGTGGACTCATCCCATTATCTCCCGTCTGAACGCTGGACCTGGGATAATGGAGCGAGAGCACTCAGAGGAAGCCTGAATGGCAGCCGGAGAACGAGGCTAATGTAATCACTCGCTCTTCCTGCCTGTTTTTCAGACCACGTGTGAAGCACCTTGGCTAAAATCAGGACTAATGGCGTCTTCAGTGGGCGGAGTAATAATGGCTTCCTAGAATAATGGTGAATAACGTGAGGTTGAGTTGGAGCACTTAGAAAGCAGGATGGGATTCCTGCGTCACGGAAACCGTTTCAGTTCGAAAGAGAAACCACTCTCACTCCGAAGCAGACCATTACATTACCAGTCATGAGTCGGACAGAACATCGGTGCATCATCGGCAAAATACCAAGTGTTTTGCATCAATATTTCCATCTTAACATTAAATTCAGCATTTTAATGCTGACTTTTCGTGCTGACCAGTGTAGTTGGTAGAGCCATCTACCAACTACACTGGTCAGCACTGGTCAGCACGAAAAGTCAGTAGTTGGTAGATGGCTCACTGTACTAAAATGTTATTTATCTGTATTATATTTGTATGATATTTTCCTGGAGGCGTACACTTGTCATAATTCAGTGGTTCCCAAAATGTTTCTGCTGTGACCCCGTAATGTCTCAACTCTCAGCTGCTTTTGGCCCATTTCAGTCACTTTACACTCATTTCTTGCCAGTTTTAGCCACTTTTGGACCATTTTTGGCCACTTGTTACCATAGCTGCCTCCACTTGCTCGTTAAAAAAGGGGCCGGCCCACTTTGGGTCGACGGCCCACCGGGACAGCGCCCGGTATGCCAGATGGCCAGTGTGTGTTCTCAACAGCTATTTAGAAAAATCTAAATTTGGTTGGTTGATTTCTAAAAAAAAGTGGGTCACAATTTAATGATCTTGGACAAATGTGGGTCCCAGGGTGAGACTAGTTGAAAACCCCTGTTTTAAACTAATTATTATTGAAAAACTGAGAACTGTTTGGACTTTTCTCAAGATAAAACGATAAAATATAGATCGTTATTGATTGCGAAGGAGGGATAACAGGCGTTCACGATATCTGCAGGATTTTGATGGTAATAAAACTCTAAATAAAGAACACCACTGAGTGAAAAACCTCATATTTGCAATTCCAAGCTCTGTGTTGTTTTATTTTGGCGGGGCCTACTGAAGGGAGGAAGCAGCACTCACTCAGCTCGGAGATGCTTCCCACTCTGGTGGCGAGCAGCGACTGTTCCAGCGTGCGAAGCTCGGCCTGTGGGAACGCAGAACCTTCGCCGCCTCTGCCGGATCGCTGCTGGTCCCGGTGAAGGTTTAGACTTTCTGGAAGGCTCAGGACCCCTGAGAGGAGAGCACAGAAACAGCAGCTCAAAGTGATGACTCAGCAAAAAAAACATAATTTTATCCATTGAAACTTTCAAGTTCAATGGTTCAAAGTTTGATTAAAAGAAAAGCACTTTTTTCCAACCATGACTCAGAAAAAATACTTTGGTCCTTTTCTGTTCAAACCATGACCTGGCATTAATATTCAGCAATAATAATACAGTATGATGTGGCATTGATAGCATGACTTGACAGTTTGACCAGAGAAAACTCCACTGGTTGTCCAAACATGACTCAGCATGAATAATCAGGTACATTGTTGTTCAAACCATGACTTGGCATTAATATTCAGCTAAGCCAGTCTTCAACCATGACTCAGCAACAATAACACTGTATGATGTGGCGTGGGTAGCATGACTCGACAGTGAGATGATCAAACTACGACTCCGCAAAACTCCACAGGTTGACTATATTGTCCAACCGTGACTCAGCATGAATAATTGGGTACATTGGTATTCAAACCATGACTTGGCATTAATATTCAGCCAAGCCAGTGTTCAACTACAACTCAGCAATAAATTACAGGTTGGCTGTGTTATCCAACCATGACTCAGCAGAAATAATCAGGCAGATAGTAATAGTACGGGAGAGAATATGGTGTTGACACAATCACTTAATTATATTTAAACTGTGGGTTTCAAAAATGGACTCAGCAAGAATACTTGTTTAAACCGTGACTAGGCAATAATAATCAGGTATATTGTGTTGTGTAAACCATGACTTTTCAAGAAGACTCACATAAAATGTGTTCACATCATGACACAGCAAGAATAATTAGGTATATTTTGGTGTTTAAACAATGACTTGTCAAGAATACTTTTGTAAAATGTGTCATTCACACCATGACTCGGCAACATTGCTTGAGCTGTGGTAATTAAACTATGACTCAGCATTAATAACCAGATATATTGTAGTGCTTAAACCACAACTTGTCCAGAATACAGTCGTAAAATGTGTTCACACCATGACTCAGCAACATTACTTGAGATGTGGTAATCAAACTATGACTCAGGAATAATAATCATATATATTGCGGTGTTCAAACCGTGACTCGTCAAGAATACTCTCGTAAAATGTGTCGTTTACACCATGACTTGGCAACATTACTTGAGATGTGGTAATTAAACCATGACTCGGGGATAATAATCAGGTGTATTGTGGTGTTTAAACTGCGACCTGCCAAGAATACGTTCAAAGCATGACTTAGCATTACTACTGTGTTTCTCCAATCTTTTAAGGATTCTGTGTGAACTGGAGCCCCGGCTTCTAATCGCTCCGTAGGGATACAGTCGGGAGTTGTTTAACTACGTCGAGACTAAGGTTTGTTTTTCCAAACTTGGAGGATGTGGACGTAAACATCTTTTCCTTTCAGCTCGGGGGAAAAAGTCGAGCTCAGAGAGAAACGGCGGCAGGAGTATCTCCTGGTGTTTGGGAAGCTGTCAGTGGAGCTGTTTCCTGTCTCTGAGTCCAGCTGCGTTCACAACGCCTTTGATGACTTTCATGTAGAAACAGGTTTGAATAATTCACCGGAGCTCTCTGATTGGTTCCAGAGGAAGGAAAAAAGCAGACGAGGGACGTTTGATGGAGCTGAACTTTGTGGAATGGACATCAGAGAAGAGAAGAGAACCCTGTGGACTCTGAGGGAATCAAACTGAATCATCTCAGCCTATTCAAACCTCAATGACTCATCATTCGTTTGTGAGCGTCACAGGTCATCATTTATACACAGGAGAGAAAAATAACTGGTTATGTCATAGTTAACCAGGTGGGTTAGTGTAGCGGTTCTCAACCTTGGGGTCAGGACCACATTTAGGGTCAGGAGACACTAGGAGGGGGTCACCAGATGCCTTCAAGATACTAGGAATCTTTTATTTTTTAACAATTTAATGTCTATTTTTGCTTTTTATAGCCTTTTTCTGCAACTACACCAAACATTCCATATTTTAACCTTTTTTATCTCTTTTTCTTGCCATATTTTTGCTCCTGTTAATACATTTTTACTACATTACTTCCATTTCTGACACTTCTACATCATATTTCAATGCTTTTTCTGCACATTTTTCCACTTTCAAGACATTTTCAGCACTTATAAACTCTTTCCACCACTTTTGCAGCTAATGTCAGAATTTTAACATCTTGTCACCATATTTCATGCTTTTTCTTTCCAATTTAACCACATGCACGATTTACCAGTTTAAACTGTTCCATTATTGACACTTTAAACCTTTTCACCACTTTTTCTGTTTGTTTTTATCCACTCTAATTTAAAACTTTTAACCAGTTTCTGTGGTTTTTAAAACCACCTTTTCCACCATTTTTTGGTCACTTTTAACCCATTTTATTTGTGATGAAAACAAGGATTTCCATCTTTAAGATGACTATAATAATATTAAACGTTCCTGGATAACAGTGGATATTATTCAGATGAATAAATAAATGTGGTTATCATGTGAGTTTAAATCTCCTCCTCTGCAGAAACATCCCATCCATTCTTTAGTCCGTGGTCGAGGAAACACCTTGTTTTTTTTTCCTCTTTCGTCAATGAGGAAGGAAACTCCTCTGGAATATTAACAGGTGGTTGCCACGGCAACAGCTGACTGCAGCTGAACAGCGCTGACGCAGGAATAAAGACGCATCTGCAGCAAAATTACACACAAGGAGAGACGAGGAGGGCGTGCAGATGTCAACAACGACCTTTACCTCCCGCTTATCAATAATCACACCCAGAAATGAAATATGCATTTCAAACAAAGCAGTGAGACGTCTTTACAGAACAAAAAGGAAAGTGGAAGTTTAGTCCGTCAATGAACAAACAATAACTCTTAAAAAGATGAAGAATTTAAATCCATAATTCAGACCAAAAACAACAACACTGTTGCTTTTTTTATTTATTTATTTTTATTAAAGGAAATGGTGGGTTTTACTTTTTATTTGCTGACGTTTTTATTTTCCACTTGTAAAACTACTATCATTAAAGTTGGTAAACCAGGTTTTTGTTTTTTTATTATTAAGGGTCCCCATTAACAGTGTACAGAGCTACATCATTATTATGTGTGTTCCCCAAAAACACACATAAGTACACACAAAAAAAATTATTACTAAAATACACAATATGAAAAAACAAACGCAAAATGACAACAAAGACAAACACAACAACCACTTAAACAAACAAAATGACTATGAAAACACAAAAAACAACAACAAATTATGGAATAGCTCCAAAGACACACAAACTGTCAACAAAATGACACAAAATGAGATGAAAATACAGAAAACAACAACAACTAGAAAAGCACTCTGAGAGCGCAGACCTCCACCAAACAGCTCATTTCCACCTTATGTTGTAGTCCTATATTGATTTTATATACTCTATAAGATTAATTGATCATCAAAACATACGTTTAGCATTTGAAATAACAATGACATTATTAATTGTCAAATAGTTATTAAAAAACTGCAACCATGTTACAAATCATGCTCTGTGATGGGCAGTTATATTTTTGTTCTTCTTTTTCTAATTGGAACACTGATGACATCATCAGTGAAGGGTCTAGTTTCCTGGTTGCCTTGGGGCCGGCTGCCCGTTCCGCGTGGCTCTGGCCGTCTGCTGGGCGGGGGCCTTTGCTCCTCTGCTGGGGTCTCGGGCGGGGGGCTCTCTGGGCCCTTCCCTCGGGGGGTTGGGTGCTTGGGTGTGGGTGGGTGGGGGGGGCTGGATGCTGGCGGGGGGCCTTGGGGTTGGGGGTTGGGGTCGGTGGGGGGATGCGCTGGGTGCTCGGCTGCTTGGGGCTTCCTCGGATGTGTGTATGGGGGGCGGTGGCTGCCTCTCGGCCTGGGATCTTGGGGGCATCTGGGGGGTTGCTCGGCCGCGGGGGGGTTGCCTGGGGCTCCCTGGCCTCCGCTCTTTCTGCTGGCCTGGCTGCATCTGCGGGCCCAGGGCAGTTCCTGGGCTTGCAGTAGCGGGTTTTTTTTTGCACATATACTGGTATACGATGCACTGGCACGCCTTGGAATGTGGGATAAAACTCATACTGGGCTTAACCTTAGACACGTTAATCCCAAATACCTGCTTTAGGTACTACCATTCACTCATTCCCCCTGTTCACAGCCACCACCATTATAGCTAAGCTTCACACTTGTCACCATACTGCCTGGATTACACAACATAATAAGCACAATATATTCTACAACCTCACATCTCACCCTCACTGCAAAACAGTCTATTCTTCCCCAACTTTTCTATTTCCTGCCTTGAGTTTCTCCTCCCTTTTTATATCCTCCCTATAATAAAAGATTTCTTACCCTTCCTTAGGGAGGGCTGGTGATGGTCACAATTAAGCAATAAAATAAATCAATGTATTTTATTGCAATAACAAAATATGCATTGCTGTCTCATAATGATTGCACTTCCTGTGGTGTTGACCTTTGACAGCATGTGCAGACAAGTATAAAAAAAAAAAAATCATCAGTGAAGGCTGTCCTGAGAACCTATGACATCATCAACAAAAAGTTCCACAGTGTGGATGGAAAAAAATCAAAAAAAAAAAAAAATATATATATATATACATATATATTTTTTAATTTTGGTATGCCGAATATCACCAAAATTTAATCGCCTGTTCATTGTCCCATTTATCAATTTTCTTGAAAATATCATACAAATCTGTTCATAACTTTTGAAGTTATGTTGCTAACTGACTGACTGACAGATAAACAGATAAACGGAGGGTAAAACATAACCTTAATGCTCTGTGCTTCACGCATGGCATAGGTAATAATAAGAAAGTGACCCCAAAAACAGACAAATCAACAACAAGTAGAATGTAGAAAATGACAGAAAAATAAACAAAATTACAACAAGAAAACAAAACAAAAAAACAAAATCCCACATATTGTCAAAACAACAAAACCTCAGACAAAGACAAAATCCTTTTGTGTTGTTTTGATTGTCATTTTGTACTTTTGGAGTCATATTTCTGTGCTTTTGTTTTACTTTTGTGTATTTTTCATATTTTCTATGTTTTTTTGTGTAATTTTTTGTTGTAAATCTTTTTTAAATTATTTTGTTGTTTTGTCTTCTTGTTTTCTGTGTGTTTCTAGTGTTTTTGTGACACCAGAAACACACAAATCATATTACAAATAGGACGGATGTGAGTCCCTGAACCTTTGAAGGCTCAGTTTAAAGGGTTGGAAAGGTTGAGGTTGTGCTGACTCAGCTTTGTGTATTTCTCCCAACATGGCACCAATAAAGTACGATCTTATCTAATGAAACGCATTTACTGTGGTTTCACCCTCGTTAATGTTCAACGGGACAGCTCTTTGTTCCTCCCTCATACCTTCAGTGTGTGTGTGGGTGTAACCAGGAAGTGCTGAGCGCTAACACGCTGTAAAGTAACTCTGCACTCAGACTAGTTTCAGGGAGAAATGGAGCAGCAAAGAGCTGAGCTACAGACAGGAAAATTATCCTGTCCCATCTGTCTGGACCTCCTGAAGGAGCCGGTAACCACTTCCTGTGGACACAGCTACTGCAGGACATGTATCAGCAACCACTGGGATGCAGAGAAGGATAATTACATCTACACCTGTCCTCAGTGCAGAGAGAAGTTTATAAGGAAGCCTGATCTAAAGAAAAGCACCATGTTAGCAGAGTTAGTGGAGGAGCTGAAGAAGAACAGACTTCAAGATGATCCTGATGATCAAAGATTTGCTGCAGCTGAAGACGTGGCCTGTGATTTCTGCACTGAGAGGAAACTGAAAGCCTTCAAGTCCTGTTTGAACTGTGTGGCCTCTTATTGTGAAAAACACCTTCAGCCTCATCATGAATCTGCTGCATTAAAGAGACACAAACTGGTGGATCCCTCCAAGAAGATCAAGGAGATGATCTGCTCTCGTCATGATGAGGTGATGAAGATGTTCTGCCGCACTGATCAGCAGTGTATCTGTATTTTCTGCTCCATGGAGGAACATAAAGACCACAACACGGTTTCAGCTGCAGTAGAAAGGACTGAGAAACAGAGAGAGCTGCAGGAGAGTCTAGCTGACATCTACAAGAACATCCAGGACAGAGAGAAAGATGTGGAGCTGCTAAAAGAGAAAGAGAAGACCATCAACCTCTCTGCTGATCAGACAGTGGAGCACAGCGAGCAGATGTTCACTGAGCTGATCCGTCTCCTCCACATAAGAAGCTCTGAGCTGGAGAAGGAGGTCCGATCCAAGCAGCAGACTGAAGTGAGTGCAGTCCGAGCGCTTCAGGAGAAGCTGGAGCAGGAGATCAGTGAGCTGAAGAAGAGAGATGCTGAGCTGCAGCAGCTCTCCCACACTGAGGATCACATCCAGTTTGTCCTCAGCTACAGCTCCCTGTCAGCGCTCAGTGTGTCCACACACTCCTCCATCATCCACAGAGGTCCTGGAAGCTGCTTTGAGGAGGTGACAGCAGCTGTGTTAGAGCTCAGAGAACATCTCCACAAAGTCCTGATGGAGGACTGGACCAAAGTCTGTCACACTGTGGAGAGAGTGGATGTTTTACCATTAGAGCCGAAGACCAGAGCTGGATTCTTAAAGTATTCACAGGAAATCACTCTGGATCCAAACACAGCTCATAGATACCTCAGATTATCAGAAGGAAACAGAAAAGTAACATTAATGGAAGAAGATCAGCTTCATCCTGATCATCCAGACAGGTTCACTGAATGGGTTCAGGTCCTGAGCAGAGAGAGTCTGACTGGTCGTTGTTACTGGGAGGTGGAGTGGAGAGGGGGAGGAGTTTGTGTTTCAATCACATATAAGAGTATCAGCAGAGCAGGGAGAGGGGAAGAATGTTTTTTTGGAGCTAATAACAAATCATGGATGTTATTCTGTTCTCCAAAAAGTTACACATTTATTCACAACAACATAGAGTCTCCAGTGTCAGGTCCTCAGTCCTCCAGAATAGGAGTGTACGTGGATCACACAGCAGGTATTCTGTCCTTCTACAGCGTCTCTGAAACAATGACTCTCCTCCACAGAGTCATCACCACCTTCACTGAACCTCTACACGCTGGAGTTAGTGTTTCTTATTATGGAGATAATGCTAAACTCTGTAAACTGTAACTAAAATTATTTTATATAAACACAATTTTACTTCCTTTATTTTTTTTGGAACTAAAAAAATATTTTAAAGAATAAAAAAATGAAACAAACAAAACTAATTAAATAAAAAAGATTTGTTGTTTTACCAGAATAATTGCTTTTGATGTTATAAATAAGATTTTCATTTTCAATTTTTTTTAAAATTCTGGTTATTTCAATATTTCAGTAACAACCACATGTTTCCATTGTTGGGTGAATTTTATGTGATCTTTAATGAAAATGTATTTGTACAAACAGCTACTGACATGTTTCAGCCATAAACAAATGAATGTATATGTTCTTTAAATTCTATGTGGTAAAAATCTACAAATGTTGATTAGCATAATAACATGGGAAAATAAAAATGTGTAATCAAGATGTTTGAATGTTATAATGGGAAAATTGAATTGTAGTCAATGAAAATGTGAGGTTTTTAGATTATGGTGGTATGTTAACGTGTGATTCCTGTGAAATAAACCCAGTGTGACTCTGCTGCTGCTTGTGAGGTCATTTTAAAGTGTCAAAGATTTACAACATTTATATCAACCACACAGCTCATTAGCTTTGTATAGTAAACAGAGGCCCTGGATGTTAGCTCAGGTATGTAGCCTGTGCTAACTGAGCCAAAGCTAACCAAACAAAGTGCTCATTAGCGCAGAGGAACCTGGACTGGGAACGGCCCACGGATTTTTTTTTTGTCAAAAAAAAAAAAAATCCACCAAAATGCCACCTAAACCCAACCTGGCAACGCAGCTTCTACAACTTCTAATATTCCTCTCTGAGCTCCGCCTTGTGTCACTTTTCCTTCACAAATTCGTCTTATTTCCTCTGTAAACGTACAAATATTTGTGTCGTGGTAAAAGTAAAGTTAAAAAGTCACCAAAATAAAGATTCAGTAAAGTACAGATACCTGAAAATATACTAAAAGAGTAACTAAACCACAAAGCTAATGTATTTGGGTGTAAATATGGATCATTATTATTCATAGTTTCTTTTTTTTTAACATATTATAATTAAATGTCTAATAGCTCTTATTTAACCATAATAAAATATATTCAGGTCAACTTTCTCAGCCTATTTTTCAGGAACAAGTCAAACAGTTTCAGAAAAACAACTGATTTCAACTTAATCTAAATCTAACAATAACACAACCATGTACGTAAGCGATGAGACAAATGAGATATTAATAACTGGGACACTCAGATTAACACTAATCAAATAAGAATAATTCTATTTTAAATACTAAACTTAATACACATTAAACAACTCATATACATGTACCTAATAAATCAAATAAATAGACACAATAAACCCCTAAGTGATAAATAATAAATAATCAATCAATAAATCATGAACATAATTTGTGTTAAATCAGCAGTAAATCTCATCTTTAACAAACTATAATAACTGATCGTTTGATTTCTAAATGTAAAACATCTTCTAATTAAAATAATACTGTTAGATATAAACTTTATAAATCTATGCTTTGACCTTTATCATTTATGTATGTCTTTATCTCTGATGAGCTCATGTTTCACCCTGTGGGTTGAAATCAGGTTATTTACAGTTAAATTTAGCTATTGCTAAGAGTCTGTGACGTCATTGGTCCGTCGTGTGTCACAATCAAGCACAGTTGGCTCCGCCCCCTCCTATAAAACTATCACCTGTGGACTCTACAATCTGTGGTGAGTAGGTTGGACAGAACCATGTTAATAGAGAGCTATAGTGAGTATTGAGTAGCTAGTTAGCATAGCATAGATTCTTCATTGGAGATTTCATAGTATAGACTGGGCGTTTCTTAACTGCTTCAGTAGCTCCGCCCATAATAAGGCTTTTTTTTTTTTTAAATGTCCATTTCTGGATTATTTAGAGCAAACAAAAGCCGCACAAGTTGTTATTTCAACTAAAAAGCTGTTAAATTATCTAAAAAGCTTTTTTTGGAATAAATCTTCTAATACGAACATTTCAAAAAGGCCAAACTTGTAAAAACAGTGGAGGATTACTACAGTAAAAGTATTTGTTTTTAACTATCTGTGACACACACCCACACTGACACACAATGGGGCATTTATGTTTATTTATGTGTTTGTGAACCTACAGACAGACATACTGTAATAGTAATTCATGTTTTCTTTATCATTCATTCCTGTGAGGTCTGAGGAACACGGTTCTGGTGAGTATTTATGCTAATGAAGTGTTGGACGTTCTCTCTGCTGGAGTCAAACACTGAATCTACTTCTGTGTCTTTGTGCAGTTTGGAGTTGATCACATGACTTGTCTTTCCTTCTTTCTTTCCACATCACTGTTGCCTCTCGGTCTCTCCGGTCGTGGCCTTTTGCAGTTGGATTGGCGTTCCGGGGGCGACGCTGCCAGGACCAATCGGACTACTGCCATTCCTGAGTCCCCCCGAGAACCTTCCGGCTGCCCGACCTTCCACGACCAGCTGACATTCCTCCCCCCAGGCTCGGCGACCTCTGACACGTTAGTGGCATCGCTAACGCTAACGTCGACACACATCATGCTCCGACAGCAGAATTACAGAACCAGATCTGGCAACCGAGCTTTGACTTGGAGCTATTGTTCATACACAACACGGAACCCTGAGGTTTGTTTCTAGTAAACCACACTGAGGGAAAAAGCAGCTGCACACTAACTGGCCATAACATTATGACCACGGACGCCTCCCAAACACAGAATTCTGATGATTATTCTTAACGCAGATCTGCAGAAATCTGATGAATTAATCACTTTTTGGCTCATGTGATATTTAAAAAAATAATGAGAAGAAAAAATAATCTATCTATAAAGCAAATAAGTTCTGTGTGTGTGTGTGTGTGTGTGTGTGTGTGTGTGTGTGTTTGTGGAGCGAATATCTCCCCGACATGGTATGTGTTCGACCTGAAACTTTGTCAACGGCTTCCAAATACTCCAAGTGTGTGCATCCATTATTTTGGAGTAATTTGGTGATTTACAAACCTTTATTTTAATTTTATTTCACCTGGACGACACATTCATGTTCACCTAGAAGTGAAACCTATTCAGCTTTTGTCCTCAGTGTGAGGGGGCGCTAGCGCACCATCTATATCTATTTCACTGCACAGCTCTGCTACAGTGCGTTCCAGAGTCAATCAGCGGCGAGCTAGAGTCACATGTGCAGCCAGAGCCAATCGGTGCTGAGCGCACAGAGCCAAGCAGACACACGGGTGAGAGAGAGGAATATACTGTAGTTTAAGGCTTTTCCACAAGTTTTGATCTCCTTCTTCTCTTTTGAGGAAACATACTTTATGACTGTTCCTTCTTTGGTGATTACATTTCAAAACGTTTATTTTCATGTTTGTTTGACTGTTCGCTGTTTAGACCGGACGGACATGACCTGGATGTTGTTGACGGGCAATGGCTACGGCAAAAAACGCACAATTCTACACAAATACTGCATTACAAATGCTGATATTTTCACCATATATCTATACTATAATTCAAGGGAGGTCTGTGTGTGCATGTGGATGTGTGTGTGGAGTAAATATCTCCCAGACGCGGCGCCAGTTCGACCTGAAACTCGGTCGACGAGTTCCAAATAACCCGTGTGTGTGTATCTGTTATTTTGGAGTAATTTGGTCATTTCAAAAATGTTTATTTTAATTTTATTTCACTTCTGGACGGCCCCGAAATGAAACCTATTCAGCCTTTGACCTCAGGGTGTGAGGGGGCGCTAGCGCATCACCTGTTGAGAGACGACTTCCGGCATCCATTTTGAAGGCGAAACAGATGAACTATGAATCAACTGCTATTCATCCACGTTCCAAATACCCAGAGTGTGTGCATCTGTTATTTTGGAGTAATTTGGTGACGCAAAACGGTCAAAACATTAATTTTATAATTACGCTCCCTCAGTAAGAGCACGCCACTTCCGGGTTCATGACGTCACCGGGTTAAAAAAAAAAAAGAAAAAGGTCGATATTAAAAAGGTTTTTGTACCGCTAAAAGTCATTTAAGTTAATATTTCATAGTTATTTAATATTATTCCCGTGATTCCAAACTTACTTTAAATCTCGGGTCACAGACTTCACTTCCTCCTTCATCTCCATGAATGTGGGCGGTGCCTGTGCTGATGGTCGTTACCTTATCACAAACATTCTGCTTCTTCAGACAGAGGAATGTAACGTTTTTGTGAGTGGATGGGTCCTCTATGATTATTGTTTGTTCTGCGCAACGGTGAGTGTTTCTTCTCATGTTCTACTATGTGCTAAGAAAGATGCTAGCAGCTGCAATGTAAACAAACACACACACACACACACGGCTGATGCGCGTGCGTGCACTACATCGGGATGTACATGGTGAACTCACACAGAGCCGTTGAGAGAGATTTGCGACTTTGGTGTTGTAAAACGTTTATTTTTGTGGTACTTTCGGGTCTCTCTTTTTTATACACACACACACACACACAAGTTATGAAGTTATGACAAAAAAAAAATAAATTAAGAAAAACTGCAATTTTTTTAAATCAAAATCCAAGTAAATGTATCAGAAAAAATAAGAATAAAAAAAGGAAGCGTGATTTTAAAAGAAAACAACTAAATAATTCAGGAAACCTTTTTCAGGAAATGTACTTTAATCTCCTGACATGTTTCGACTGTCACTGCCAGTCTTCTTCGGAGGCATCTACTGATCACTTTGATGTGTCCCTGACAGGAGATCAAAGTAAATTACCTTGAAAAAAATACTTGTCTGAATAAATAAAATGGGGAACCCAGTGATGCCTCTGAAGAAGATTGGCAGTTGACAGTTGAAACACGTCAGGAGATCAAAGTACATTTCCTGAAAAAAAATAAATAGATAAATGAAATCATAACATAAACTGTCTCCCCATCAGGTCAATAATAAATGCAACGTTTTTCAGGGGTCCTAATGTTGAATTATTTTTCAGGAACAATTTCCCATTTTTTTTTCCAGGTTAAATATCTGACTGATGATAAAATGTCTGTCTTATTTTGAACTGTGTTAATGTCTGATGGAATCTAAAAACTCTGAGTATCTGTAGAACCAGTTCATCTCCTGGATTCCTTGGTTCTGAGCTCACATCTCTTTGTTCCTCCCTCATACCTACAGTGTGTGCGTGGGTGTAACCAGGAAGTACTGAGCGCTGACAGACGCTGTAAAGTAACTCTGCACTCAGACTGGTTTCAGGGAGTGACAGTGACAGACTGCTGAAATGGAGCAGCAAGGAACTGAGCTACAGACAGAAAAAGTATCCTGTCCAATTTGTCTGGACCTCCTGAAGGAGCCGGTGACCACTTCCTGTGGACACAGCTACTGCAGGACATGTATCAGCAACCACTGGGATAAAGAGGACAAGCGCATCTACAGCTGTCCTCAGTGTAGAAAGAAGTTTATAAGGAGACCAGATCTAAAGAAAAACACCATGTTAGCAGAGTTAGTGGAGGAGCTGAAGAAGAACAGACTTCAAGATGATCCTGATGATCAAAGATTTGCTGCAGCTGAAGACGTGGCCTGTGATTTCTGCACTGGGAGGAAACTGAAAGCCTTCAAGTCCTGTTTGAACTGTGTGGCCTCTTATTGTGAAAAACACCTTCAGCCTCATCATGAATCTGCTGCATTAAAGAGACACAAACTGGTGGAGCCCTCCAAGAAGCTCCAGGAGATTATATGCTCTCGTCATGATGAGGTGATGAAGATGTTCTGCCGCACTGATCAGCAGTGTATCTGTATTTTCTGCTCCATGGAGGAACATAAAGACCACAACGTAGTTACAGCTGCAGTAGAAAGGACTGTGAAACAGAGAGAGCTGCAGGAGAGTCTAGCTGACATCCACAAGAACATCCAGGACAGAGAGAAAGATGTGGAGCTGCTTAAAGAGAAGGAGAAGACCATTAACCTCTCTGCTGATCAGACAGTGGAGCACAGTGAGCAGATGTTCACTGAGCTGATCCGTCTCCTCCACCAAAGAAGTTCTGAGCTGGAGAAGGAGGTCCGATCCAAGCAGCAGACTGAAGTGAGTGCAGTCCGAGCGCGTCAGGAGAAGCTGGAGCAGGAGATCAGTGAGCTGAAGAAGAGAGACGCTGAGCTGCAGCAGCTCTCCCACACTGAGGATCACATCCAGTTTGTCCTCAGCTACAGCTCCCTGTCAGCGCTCAGTGTGTCCACACACTCCTCCATCATCCACAGAGGTCCTGGAAGCTGCTTTCAGGAGGTGAGAGCAGCTGTGTCAGAGCTCAGAGAACATCTCCACAAAGTCCTGATGGAGGACTGGAACAAAGTCTGTCACACTTTGAAGAGAGTGGATGATCTACTATCAGAGCTGAGGAACATAGCTGGATTATTAAAGTGTTCACTGGGAATCACTCTGGATCCAAACACAGCCAATAGATACCTCAGATTATCAGAAGGAAACAGAAAAGTAACAAGAATGTTAGAAAATCAGCGTCATCCTAAACATCCAGACAGGTTCATTGATTGTCATCAGGTCCTGAGCAGAGAGAGTCTGACTGGTCGTTGTTACTGGGAGGTGGAGGTGGAGGTGGGATGGGGAGGAGTTTGTGTTTCAGTCGCATATAAGAGTATCAGCAGAGCAGGGAGAGGGAAGAAATGTCAGTTTGGATATAATGACAAATCATGGATGTTATTCTGTTCTCCAAACAGTTACACATTTTATCACAACAACATAGAGTCTCCAGTCTCAGGTCCTCGGTCCTCCAGAATAGGAGTGTACGTGGATCACACAGCAGGTATTCTGTCCTTCTACAGCGTCTCTGAAACAATGACTCTCCTCCACAGAGTCAACACCACCTTCACTGAACCTCTATACGGTGGAGTTAGTGTTTCTTATTATGGAGGTAATGCTGAACTCTGTAAACTGTAACTGAAATTATTTTATATAAACACACAATTTTACTTCCTTTTTTTTTTGGAATTAAAAAAATATTTTAAAGAATAAAAAAACAAAACAAACAAAACTAATTGAAAAAATCATTTGTTGTTTTACCAGAATAATTGCTATTGATGTTATAAATAAGATTTTAATTTTCAATTTTCAATTTTTTTTAAATTCTGGTTATTTCAATATTTCAGTAACAACCACATGTTTCCATTGTTGGGTGAATTTTATATGATCTTTAATGAAAATGTATTTGTACAAACAGCTACTGACATGTTTCAGCCATAAACAAATGAATGTATATGTTCTTTAAATTCTATGTGGTAAAAATCTACAAATGTTGATTAGCATAATAACATTGGAAAATAAAAATGTGTAATCAAGATGTTTGAATGTTATAATGGAAAAATTGAATTGTAGTCAATGAAAATGTGAGGTTTTTAGATTATGGTGGTATGTTAACGTGTGATTCCTGTGAAATAAACCCAGTGTGACTCTGCTGCTGCTTGTGAGGTCATTTTAAAGTGTCAAAGATTTACAACATTTATATCAACCACACAGCTCATTAGCTTTGTATAGTAAACAGAGGCCCTGGACATTAGCTCAGGTATGTAGCCTGTGCTAACTGAGCCAAAGCTAACCAACCAAAGTGCTCATTAGCGCAGAGGTCGCCAACCTGGACTGGGAACGGCCCACGGACTGTTTGATAAGCAGAAAAACTTTATAAACCATCACAAAAAAAAAATCCACCAAAATGACACCTAAACCCAACCTGGCAACGCAGCTTCTACAACTTCTAATATTCCTCTCTGAGTTACGGTTCGGTGTGGACCCAAATGCAGAGAGAGAAGGAGGAAGGATCGAAGCATAGCGTTCTTGGATCCAGTCCATGTTTTATTCTCAAAAAAAAAAAAAAAAACACTTAAATCCAAAAGGGGAGCAGGAACAGGGCGCAAGACCAGGCACAGTAGCCCACGAGGAGGGAGACAACATCACACATTGATCCCACAGTCATACTGTGTCCAAGCACTCAGCTATATAGTGGAGGAGGCCTGATTGGGAATGGGCCACACCTGGGTGAAAACACGAGGGAGCTAATCAATCACCAACCAAGCACACAGACATCACTGAGGGGTGGAGCCACAAACAGGAATCCCTGAAACACAGACAAGAGTTAACACAAACCAAACAAACAAAGACAGAATAACGAAAAGAGGACCCAAGGGTTAAAATAAACAGAACCTAACACTCTGAGCTCCGTCTTGTGTCACTTACTACTAAAAGAGTAACTAAACCACAAAACTAATGTATTTGGGTGTAAATATGGATTATTATTATTCAAAGTTTCTTTTTTTTAACATATTATAATTAAATGTCTAATAGCTCTTATTTAACCATAATAAAATATATTCAGGTCAACTTTCTCAGCCTATTTTCCAGGAACAAGTCAAACAGTTTCAGAAAAACAACTGATTTCAACTTAATCTAAATCTAACAATAACACAACCATGTACGTAAGCGATGAGACAAATCAGATATAAATAACTGGGACACTCAGATTAACACTAATCAAATAAGAATAATTCTATTTTAAATACTAAACTTAATACACATTAAACAACTCATATACATGTACCTAATAAATCAAATAAATAGACACAATAAACCCCTAAGTGATAAATAATAAATAATCAATCAATAAATATTGAACATGTAAATGTTTATTTAATTAAAAGGAGTGAGGCTGGGTGTTTTTTTTTTTTTTGTCATTTTGCAATAATTTTATCTAATTTTGTGTGTTTGTTGTTTTTGAGTCAATTAGTATATTTTTGCTGTCATTTTGTGTATTTTTGGTTTTGGGCAACTTTGTCGTCATTTGTATATTATTCTAACATTAGTGTATTTTTGTTGTAATTTTACAATGTTTCTATCACGTTTTGTCGGTGTTTGTTGTTTTTTGGGGTAAATTTGTATAATTTTGTTGTAATTTTGTGGGTTTTTGGAGTCTTATCTTTTTTGCGTTAACCTTGAGTGTGTGTCCTAATATTTTCCAAGTTTTTGTATTTCATTATGATTAAAAGCAACAAATTGTTGTTGAGCAGAAGTGTTGAGTGAGAACATTTTCCCGTCCTGAGGCTGGTGTCAAACTACAAGTATTCAATGGTAAGCCAAGTTTACCTTAAATTTGGATTAAAAAACAAATAAAGTAATTTAAAGGGGTGAGACTGGTGTTAAATTACAGGTGCTTTCATTTGTAAGCTAATCAACAACAAGGACATGCTCGTCTGGCAAAGATAGCGAGGCTGGTGTCCAATTACAAACGGCATCCGTGTGGAGCACATCACGACTGTGTGGCGCCAACAACAGACGGACAGACACGCCGTCGTTCACCATAAGGGGCTAAATATTATTCAGGCATCTGCTCGGACACCTGTGCTCCATCTGGGTTGGAACGTGCACTGATTATTACTACAGATTATTTATTACATGAGGAAACAAACACTGACCACCAGTTCATTCACTTATTTAACCATCAGGGAACAAAACAAACATCCTTTAATATCACAGAAGTAGATGAACATGGTTATTATTAAAGCTATTTTATCTATTTTTAGTTTAGAAAATCACCCAATTCTCTTTCAGTTTACCCATTTTATCTGCCTTTGCTTTCATTTAGCGATTCTTTTTCTTGTCATTTTGTATGTTTTTCTGACATTTTGTGTATTTTTGTTGTCCTTTTGCAATACTTATATCATTTTGTGTGTGTTTTTTGGAGTCATTGTATTTTTTGTTGTCATTTTATGAGTTTTGAGAGCAATTTTGATCACTTCTGTTGTCATTTTGTATATTTTTCTATCATTTTGTGTATATTTCTTGTCATTTTGCAATGTTTTTTCATCAAATTGGTCAAAACATAAATAAATCAAAGAACATTTAAGTATCTGTCATGTACTGCTTAGATCAGTGGTTCTCAACTCAAAGTAATCTTAAAGATGTAAATCCTTTTTTAAATCTGAAATAAAATGGGTTAAAAGTGACAAAAAATAGTTAAAAGTTACAAATTAGAGTGGCCAAAAATGGACAAAAAAGTGGTAAAAAGTAGTTAAATAGGCAAAAATAATCATGAATAATGGTGAAAAGAGGTTAAAAGTGACAATAATGGGTCAATATATGTGACATTAGGTGGAAAAGTGGTGGAAAGGGTTTATAAGTGCTGAACATGTCTGGAAAATAGAAAAAAATTTCCAGAAAAAAGGCATTGAAATTTGATGGAGAAGTAGTAGAAATGTGAGTAATGTAGCAAAAATACATTAAAATGAGAAAAAATATGGCAATAAAAAGTGATGATTGTTGATGCCTTCCATATTTTACGTCTAATTTATAACTATAATGTTGAAATTAGGGATTCACCGAAATGAAAATTTGTGGCCGAAGCCGAATAAAATATAAACACTTGGCCGAATACCAAACATTGAATGCGGTTGTTAATTTTTTCATATTTTTTTTAAATAGTGCATAAATAGCCTAGAATACATTTTTAGACATGTTTTTTTAAGAAAGTAAATGTTTATTGAATATTCTGACATTTTTTAAATGTTCCAGTAGCCTTTGCTTTTCATAAAAAGCACAACAAAGTTTTTCATTTATATTTACCCTTCAAAAAAACAAAACATGCATTACAAAAAAAAAAGGATTTGTGGCTCACAGCGCTAACAACGGACCAACTTTTCCGCAGTGACGGCGAGCGGTAAGGAGAGAGTCTGGCTGTGTTTGTGTGTGGAAAGGAGGAGCTGCTGCTGCTGCTAGTTCTGCAGCAAAGCGCACACACTTTTCCGACTCTAAATCACTGCACGTTGTTTGACTGCGTCATTGCATCACACGCTACTATTTGACCTTGATTTTAACTCACTAAACCGAAGGCTGAATGTTGCTTTCTTTGCAATATTTGGCCAAATATATTTGATTACCGAATATTCAGTGCATCCCTAGTTTATATTGTTCATTTCCTCACCTAAAATCTGGGGGCCACTTGGGATCAAACTGGACTGAATTTTGCCCCTGAACTAAAATGAGTTTGACACCCCTGGTTTAATATTATAAAAACAAGTAAATATGTAAAAAGTAGTCTTAAAACAATGAGATCTCATACACAGTATATAAAGGATATATTAGCGTTTGCGTTAGCATTAGTGTGTAAGAAGGAGCAGCTCTGCTAACAGCTGAATATTAGCACTGGTTTTGAAAATGTGAAAATAAACAAATAAATAAATAAATCCCAGTAATAATAGTATTTGCTGCGAGGCAGAGCCCCGAAGCACAAACATGTCAACTCTGACTGTGAAGCCTGAGGAAACATTTCATTTCCTGCCTTTCTTTCCACTGAGGAAGAGGAAGAGGAAGAGGAAGAGCAGAAACAACAATGGTCTGTTTTCTAAATAGACTGAAGCTTGTATACTGGAGCTCCATTTCCACAGTATAAGTCACAACTTTCCTCCGTTTACAGTCAAGGGTCTGACTTATTCAACGATGGTAGACACTGAAAGTAAAACTATAGTCTTCATATTAAATGTTTTCTCAATCAAAAGTCTTTTTCTATCATCTGATTAAAAAAAATAATGAAATGTGTTTAAATAGATCATCCACAAATGTGGACAAAAACCTTCTAAATGTCCTTATTAGTAGATCTATGTCTAATAAAACACATTATTATGTATCATATTCATTTAATAGCCTTTTAAAAATGGGACGACTTTACAGTTTTAGAGCCTGTGTTCCTCCATCTTGAAACAATGTGATTGATGACGTCACAGGGCCCCACTGCCTGTAAACATCCCATTGTTTTCTATTGGAGTGAAACATTCAGCCTGATTTTTAGATTATTTAACAGCTTTTTAGATCATTTAGTAGCTTTTTCAGTCAAAATTACAACTTGTGCTGCTTTTGGTTGCTCTAAATAATCATGAAAAGTTAAAGATGTCGATGTAAACCTCTTTTGTTTCATGAAAGACGATAAAAACAGTTGTGATCAGAAAAACTCTGTGACTGCAGGGGGCGACAGTTCCAACTCTGTGGTTTGGTAGTAGACAATGAGGTAGAGAAGAAGAGCTCTCCTAAGGGATCTTTACACACCCTTAAACGGTGCACTGACACGCTCTGGTGGCTAAAGTTAGCAGGCAATCAAAGACGAATTAAAGACTATCATTTACACTTTAGCTGCTCAAGGGAGAGTAAAGGCCCCTTAGTAGAGCTCTTCTTCTCTGCTTCATTGTCAACAACCAAACAGTTTGAATCACAGATTTTTTTTCAGGTCACAACTGTTTTTATCCTCTTTTGGTAAACATGAGGGTTACATCAACATCTTTAACTTTTAGTTTTAGGCCAAACAGTGGATGATCCCTTTAAAATATTTGAATAATAATCCAAACTTCAGCGTGTTTGTTTATCACAGCAGCTGTAAATCATTAACAGTCACTTCCATTCTCCTCCTTACTTCTGACCACAGAAATAGTCAATTTAAGACGACAGTCCACAGGGTCACATGATCAACATTCATGTCAGCATAATGAGTGATCTGAGCATTAATACAGGAAAGAACAAAGGGTTTTTATAGTAATTTTGTGTGTTTTTCTGTCATTCTGTGTATGTTTGTTGTTGTCTTGCTCTTTGTGAGGCATTTTGTGCATTTATGTTGTCCTTTTGTGTTTTTTTCCCTGTAAAATATGTTTTTGGAGTTATATTGTATATTTGTGTTGTCATTTTGCATTTTTTGGTCTAATTTATAGTACTGTGGGTTTGCAGTCATTTTCTTGTCTTTGTGTGTACTTTTCTTGTTATTTTCTGTAATTTTATATATTTTCTGATTATTACTGTTGCCGTTTTGTACATTTTTGTTTAAGTTTTGTGCGTTTTTGGATTATTTTCTGTGTTTTTTTGTTTGTCTTTTACTGTATTTGAATTCCTGCAATGTTGTAATTCTTTGTATATTTTTTTATCAGAATCAGAATTAAAAATACTTTAATAATCCCAGGGGGAATATATTTTTGTTACAGCTCCAGATATACAAACAACATATATGATTATTAAATATTATTATGATTATTATTATTATGTATTCTTGCTTTTGTTTGGTGTATTAAACTGTCATTTTGTACGTTTACTTTGGGAGTTGCATAAAATTAGAACGAGGCAATAATATGCAAACACAAACAAAACGTGTGAACCAACAGGGAAACGAGTAAACTTTTTGAAATTTTGAAACGGGAAATCCGAAGCTCTACGAATGTTACAATCTGGGAGTCTCCTACTCGTTCACAATCCAAGACATTGGAAAAAAAAAAAACCCAAAAAACAAACAAGAAAACAACACTGAGATAAATTTGAAGGTGAGAAAGCTCTACGCCCACATGTAAACAGTCCACAGAGACGATGATTAGCTCCACAAAAGCTGGTGATTGGTTCCATTAGAGCCTGAGATTCTGCTTCGTAATCAGGCACCGCTGAGCTTTAATATGAGTGGGATGTTCAGGTTCCAACCGTCTGACCTGGGTCAACTCCTTCTCTGTGTGTGTGTGTGTGTGTGTGTGTGTGTGTGTGTGTGTGTGTGTGTGTGTGTGTGTGTGTGTGTGTGTGTGTGTGTGTGTGCGTGTGTGCGTGTGTGCGTGTGTGCGTGTGTGTGTGTGTGTGTGTGTGTTATGGAGACACACACACTGAAAGTGACGCAGGACAAGGATCTCACGGTGTCTCTAAAGAAGCATCCTCTGCTAAAATCCCGCCTCCGCTTGTTGGCAGGGCTGTTGCCATGGTTACCTGGATCCGCAGGAGTGATGCAGTGATGCATCGTGGGGCCGACGCCAGGAAAATCTTAACTTCCCGTTCTATACCTCGTCATTGCAGCCAAAGGGAAACGAAACGTTGCCACGTTTCCATGAGAGCTTTAATTAATTCCCTTTTAATTCAGAATAAAACTTAAATCCTCTTTAAAAAAAAGATATAAAAATAACCATGTGAACACCTTATTCCGAATGAAAATAGCCATTCCAAAATTAAACTTAAATCCAAATGAAGTGGCTGGTTTAAACCTTTTTTCCAAGTATATCCAGAATACTTTTATTCTGAATTATTTAATTCAGAATAATTCATTCCAAATAAAAAACATAATTATGTAACCGTGGCCAAGAAGACAAGAGGGCAAAATGACAAGGAAGACAAGACAACACACAACAAGACACAAGACGAGACACAAGATAAGACAAAACAAATCAAGAAGACAAGAGGATACAAGGTGACAAAAAAGCAAAATGACAAGAAACTGCATCAAGAAGTTAAGATAATACACAAGACAACTATCTAAGACAAGCGTCTCCTAAAGACCCCAAAAACTAAATTTAAAACCAGAGGAGACCTGACGTTCCAGGCTGTAGCTCCCAGACTCTGGAATAACCTGCACCAGTCTCTCAGGGAGCTCAACTGTGTGGACACTTTTAAAAAACTGCTGAAGAGCTTTTAGTTACTGGATTTTAATTTTTATTCATCCTTTAATGTTGCTGTTCTTATGATATTTATGCACTCTTGTTTTATTATTCTATTGTGTTGCACTTGTACTTTTACCACAACTCTGTACAGCACTTTGTGATTTTATCTGCAAAAAGCACTTTATAAATAAACTACTTACTTACTTACAGACAAGCCAAGTCAAGAAGACAAGAGAATACACAAGACACAACTATCTAAGACAAAACGACACAGAACAAGACAAGATACAAGACAAGACACAAACATCTAAGACAAGAAAACACAAGACAAGTTGTGGAAAGGCAGGACATAACTAGATAATTTCAGATAAGATACCAAAAAAGAAAAGAAGACAAGAAGACAATGCAGAAGCACAACAAGACAAGACACAAGACAAGAAGACTAAACAAATCGAGAGGACAAGAGAATACAAGAACGACAAGAAGGCAAAATGACAAGAAGGCACATCATGAAGACAAGTCAAGTCAAGAAGACAAGAGAATTAAAAAAACACAACTATCTAAGACAAGGCAACACAAGACAAGACAATAAGACAAAACAAATCAAGAAGACAAGAGAATACAAGACGACAAGAAAGCATGTCAAGAAGACAAGACACAACTATCTAAGACAAGAAGACACACTGTGGCAAGGCAGGACATGACTAGATCATTCCAGATAAGATGCCAAATAAGAAAAAAAGACAAAAAGACAAGAACAAGATGTAGAAAGACAAGACATAAGAAGACAACTCCAGATAAGATCAGAAATGAAGACAAGACAGAGTGTCATTTATCACGTGATCAGTTCACTCCGCCCCTTTACCAGCAGCTTCCTGTGCAGAGCTATGAACGGACACCGCCTCTATTTGCATCCATACGAGCTTTCCTAACTTTTCCAGTCGGTTTCACGCGCTGTCATCGTGGGCTGGAACTCATTAATTATGTCCTGCTGCTGAGGAGCAGATAATGGCTGCGTTCAATCACTGCACTTCATGTTTATTCTCAGCAGAGGCCAAAATAGCAACAACAAATCATCTGCTTTGTTTGCCCTGTGCTAATGATGCCCGCGTTGTGTTGGTTCCTCTGGAGAAGACAAAGAGTTGGCTCAGATCACACCACGGCGGAGTTCATATTTTAGTATCAGACGCTGGCGGGGGCACAGAGTCGACCCTCGCCCACATTTATTCATGATTAAAACCACTCAGAACTAAACATCAATGAGGAAAAGGACGTCACAAAACCGCCATGTCAGCATTTTACTGCTCCCACTAAGTTTTTTCCATTATTAATATTATGTCCATGTTTGCATTTTAGTTTAATATCTAGAGCTCTTTAGCCAGGACTTGGAAATGGCCATATATGGATTGTGACGACGTTTTTCATTATTGTTTGCCACATTTTGCTCATTAAAGCAACCCTTTGTCATTACATACCACCTGGTTCCTCTTTATTTGACCATTTTTGGCCACTCTTGACTGCTTTTGGACCATTTTAGTCACTCGACACTCTTTTCTTGCCACGTTTTTGCCACTTTTGGACCAGTTTTGGCCACTTGTTACCATGTCTGCCTCCAGTCGCTCTAACCCAGGAAACGCTCATGAAAGAGGATCAATGAGAAAGTCAAATAAAAGGAGTAAATCTTCTATTTTGGGTGAGCGTACACTAACAGTCGGGTTCTGAAGCAGGCTTTCCTCGGGCTCAGTGACGTGTCGGAGCTGCGAGCAGATTGATTTGTTTTGCTTGTCCCTCTGAGCTCTAAAGTTTGACAGACCCTGCAGAGGTCTCCATCCATCACTCATCGCCCGCTGTTTACTGCACTCTGCGTGATGTGATGGATGGAGCCGCGCCGTCAACTCTCCTCAGTTTTAGGAGCCGTTCGTTGAAAACGTTTAGCAGGCATAAAAACTGATGACCTACTTCATTCACCTCATTTCCACCTGAAATATGGAGGCGGAGATTCAGCCTGAACTGGATCCTGAGGTGGAGCTTATTACTATAACATATTTACCTTTCTATGTGATGGAGTTCCTGACATATTGGAAGATGAACACTGAAGATAAATAAGGACACACCCCCTTACTAAACTATACATATCTCAAAAAGTATTAATCAGATCAAACTAAACATTTACAGTATGAATATTGAATAATTACGGAACAATTGGTAAAAATCTGAATTTTTAGAGACTGAAGTGCGTGTGTTATTTGTTGAAATGACATAGAATGACCTTATATTTGAGTACTAGTAGAGCTTTATAATGGATGATATCACTGATGCTTAAACAGATTGCTATGGGCGGGGCTAAAAAGGCTCTCTCTAGCTGGGTTTCCATTACCCTTGGAAATACGCAAAATCTAAATAGCGCGAAATCTGGTAATGGAAACACCTGCAATTAAAAAAAAACACTCAAATATCGCAAAAAGGTTTTTACACTTTCATAAGGAGGTTTTTCCGACGTTTCGATATTGACGTGTCGTAAAAGCTCAATGAAGCACTTTTTACGCAAATACACGTCACATGACGTGACGTACCTGGTCACATGACCACGTGTCTCGTGTGGACAGAAGAGAAGACCCAGACTATTTTAAGCATTAATATTTAATAATGATTAGTAACACATTAGATGTGAAACAACAAAGGAAGACAGAATGTTCTAAGGAGGTTTGGAACGTCCTTCTTCCTACAGAGAATTATCACAGGAGTTAAAAGTTAAACACTGAGTATCTGTAGAACCAGTTCACCTCCTGGATTCCTTGGCACACACACACACACACACACACACAAACACAAACACAAAAACACACACACACACACACACACAAAAACACACACACACACACACACACGAACACAAACACAGACACAAAAACACACACACACACACACACAAAAACACACACAGACACACGCACGCAAGCACACGCACACACACACAAACACACACACAGACACAAAAACACACACAGATGCACGCACGCAGGCAAGCACATGCACACACACACACACACACACAGACACACGCACGGACGCACACACACACACAGACACAAACACACACACACACAGACACACACACACACACACACAGACACAAAAACACACACAGACACACACACATGCACGCACGCAAGCACACGCACACACACACACACACAGACACAAACACACACACACAGACACAGACACACACACAGACACACACACATGCACGCACGCAAGCACACGCACACACACACAGACACAAAAACACACACACACAAACACAAAAACACACAGACACACACACACACACACACGCACACACAGAAACAGAAACACACACACAAACACAAACACACAGACACAAAAACACACACAAACACACGCACAGACACAAAAACACACACACACACACTCACACAAACAAAAACACACACAAAAACACACGCACACACACAAACAGAAACACACACAAACACACGCACACGCAGACACAAAAACATAAACACACACACACACACAAACAGAAACACACACACACACACACACACAAACAGACACAAAAACACACACACACACAGCGTGCTACAGGGTCTCTCTCTCTCTCTCTCTCTCTCTCTCTCTCTCTCTCTCTCTCAGAGGACGACACTCTGCCTTGTCCTTCATTTGACCTTCAGCTAAAACCAGGGGTGTTGGACTGTGAGGTAAAGGGTACTAAGAACACAGGGGGGGGGTCTCAGCTGTCTGTTTTATATATTTAGATTATTTATATTGGAATGAAAAGGGCCCTGTGTGAAAATAAGATGCTTGTAATAAACCCCCCCCCCCCCCAAAAAAAAATAAATAAATATAATAATAAAAATATTAATAACCAGTCTCCCCTATAGTAGAACAGATTTATTTAATACAAGCAATGAATATGGAATCATTAGGTTATTGTAGTGTTTTTCAATCTTGGGGTCAGGACCCCATGTTGGCTTGCCTTAAATTAAATGGAGTCGCCTGAAATGTCTAACAATTGGTAAAAAAAAAAAAAAAGAAAAAGAAAAAAAAAAAAAAAATGTAAAAATGGATTAAAACTATATTTCTAAATGCTTTTTAATTATTATATTTCAAATACACATCCCATACAAAAAATATCAAATAACTGTATCCTATACTTCAACATTCTCAAATATAAATAAAATGCAGTATAAAAACATATGAGGTGGTACACTGGCTAATCTGTAATAATAACACACTTTAATAAACATAATCAACAACTAGTTCTAGAAAAAAAAATGTCTCTGGGGTCGTCGGACATTTCTGGTTTTCAAAATGGGGTCACGACCCAAAAAAGTTGGAAACCTCTGGGTTATTGAGAAGTAAAAAAAAAGCTTATATAATAATACAAGAATACTAGTATTGTTTCAGGGTGGGAAAAAAAAGTGTACATAACTTACAGTAGGGGTCCAACAAGATGGTTTGTTCCCAGGGCCTAAAATGTGGGGCTCCGCCCCTGGCTAAAGCCCCATGTACCCCCTTTCTCTTATTTCTGAATCCAAGTCCCCCTCATGTCTGACTTCATCATTTGCTTGTAAAACTATTTAAAAACATCTATAGATCATAATGATGGAATGAATGAGTGATAAAACACATTTTAAAGAATCTCATGTTGTAAATAAGTGAAAATAAACAATATTTAGTGACTCATGAATAAATGTATTTCTATAGTTTTTATTATTTACGGTCACTCCCGCCTGGTGTAGGACAGACACTGACCTTTGTATTTGTAGTTCATGTTCTAATCATCTCTTTATGTGTTTTCTGAGTCATTTTTTGTGTATTTTGTTGTTGTCTTGTTCTTTTTATTATGTTATTCAGTATATTTTTCTCTTATTTTATGAGTATTTGTTGTGGTTTATGAGTGTTGTTGGTATTATCTAAAGTATTCTTTATCAGTGTGTGTGTTTTTGGGGCGTCGTGTGGTCGTTTCTCATGTCCTCTTTTGATATTTTTGTGTATTTTCTAGTAATCTTGTGTATTTTTCTCTTGTTTAGTCTTTGTTGTTGTTTTGTGAGTTGCTTGTCATTTTTTAGTATCATTTTTAACCAAAAATAAACACTAGAAAACCCCACATTTTTAATGCTTTCATTTGTAATTTTTCTACACTCTCTCTCTCTCTCATGTACCCCTCGTAGTGCCATCGCGTACCCCTAGGCGTACACGTACCCCCATTTGAGAAACACTGAGCTAAAGTAAACTTTCCTTTCCCTACTCACACTTTTTGGGTTTCTTCTCAGAAAACCACCTCGTCTTTATCTCTTCCTCCCCTCCACCATTTATTCAGGATTCCGACAACCTCCACAGACGCTTATCACCATCATCATCACCATCATCATCATCATCATCATCATCATCATCATCATCATCACGGAGGCCTTTCTAACAAATGAGGCGTCTGCAGAGAGCGGCGCTGCTGATTATGGAGCTGAACAAATCACAAGTGATCAATGAAGCGTCCACGAGTGATTCCACACGTTTTTATCACCTGATCTGTAGAAAGAAGATTGTAGAAGTGTTGTTTTACACAGAAAGAAGAGTGAAAAACAACAGATAGAGTAAATCTATCCACATGTGAACAACATTACATTTAAAAGTCCGACTAGCTACACTAGTGGTTCTCAACCTTTTCAGCCTACAACCTCCAAAATAAAGGTTCCAGAGAGCGGGGACCCTCCAAAATAAAGGTTCCAGAGAGCGGGGACCCTCCAAAATAAAGGTTCCAGAGAGCGGGGACCCTCCAAAATAAAGGTTCCAGAGAGCGGGGACCCTCCAAAATAAAAGTTCCAGAGAGCAGGGACCCTCCAAAATAAAGGTCCCAGAGAGCAGGGACCCTTCAAAATAAAGGTTCCAGAGAGCAGGGACCCCCACTGTAGCTGAAGGTGGTTGAACACAGACATGAACATTGAAGAACAGTCATGTGGAGACAGGACCATCTATAAGGGGGAATAAAGGGGAGAGATTTTTGGGGTCCATCCATAAAGTCAGTAAAATGATGGTCCATTGTTCTATGAATCTGTGATAACCACATTTATTTATTCATCTGAATAATATCCACTGTTATCCAGGAACGTTTATTATTACTATAGTCATCTTAAAGATGGAAATCCTGGTTTTAATCACTAATAAAATGAGTTCAAAGTGACAATAATGGGTCAATATATGTGACATTTGGTGTAAAAGTGGTGGAAATGGTTCATAAGTGCTGAACATGTCTTAAAAGTGGAAAAAATGTGCAGAAAAGACATTGAAATGTGATGTAGAAGTGTCAGAAATAGGAGTAATGGAGCAAAAATACATTAAAGTAGCAAAAATATGTCAAGAAAAAGTGATGAAAATAGGTTAAAATATGGTGAGTTTGGTGTAGTGGCAGAAAAAGAGTAAAAATAAGCAAAAATGGCTTATTTGTTAAAAAAAATATTCCTAGTATCTTGAAGGCATCTGGCGACCCCCTCCTGTCCCATGATGCATTGCGAGTGGAACGTAAAATCTTCCTGGGATCGGCTTAAAGCTAAAAACAAAACATCCCCTTTTCAAAATAAAAGTATCTCTTCTTGTCTTTGATTAGTTATTTAACTCTTTTGTAAATAGGGCTCTTGTTTTGAAGTTAACAGGAAGTTCCAGATTGACTTCTTCTAAATGAACCAAAATATCATCCATGAATCAAATCGTGATTCAAATTGAATTGTAAAAATGAATGTTTACAGCCCTACTACTAAACACAGGTAAACCGTATAGAGTAGATCACTGACATGTCCACAGTCTTTGTTCTTTTAGGTTTTTAAGGCCAATACGTTCAGTTTGTGTGTATTTTAGAACAAACAGAGAAGTAAAGTCAGTGAAGGACATCATCAGTGCTGAAGGACAGAAACAGCATCAGTCAAAGCTCCAGTAGAAGAAAAAACAAGCCCATTTTACACACTTCTTCTTCTTCTTCTTCTTCTTCTTCTTCTTCTTCTTCTTCTTCTTCTCTGGCACGGTGGAATAGTACAGCTTATGTAACGCCATCCAATTAGATCAGCTGGACCAGCTCGTCCAGATGCTGCTGCCTGGAAACCATGGCTCCATTCTTCCTCCTGATTGGATCGTTCCCATCAGCTGGAAAGTCCCGGTTTGAAATGGAACGCGTGGAGGTGGGATTGTAACGGAGAAAACAAAGATGACCCAAATAATTCAAGTGACTCTGAAGGAATTGGATCTCGTTTCCTTCTCAGCTGGAAACACTGAATGGTAGCTGAGTTTTAACTGTTCTTAGAGCCTCCGATTTTCAGTTTCAAAACTTTTCCCATTTCTGTTTCTCATCACAAACTATTAAACTTCTCCAAATCCTGCCAAACCTTGATACAGGTTCAAAGTTGCAAATTAGAGTCAAAATAAGACAGGAAAAAGTAGTTAAAAGGGTTCAAAGTGTCAATATTGGCTTAAAAGTGGCAGAAAAAAGTAGGAACAATTAGTTTAAACTGGCAAATAATGGGCGTGACTAATCGTGAATGTGGTCAATAATCGGTCAACATATGTGACATTAGGTGTAAAAGTGGTGGAAAGGGTTTATAAGTGCTGAACATGTCTGGAAAGTGGAAAAAATGTGCAGAAAAGGCTTTGAAATGTGATGCAGAAGTGTCAGAAATGGAAGTAATGTGGCAAAAATACATTAAAAAATATGGCAAGAAAAAGTGATGAAAATAAGCAAAAATGGGCTGAAATTGTTAAGAAATTATTCTCAGTTAACTATTCTGATTAATTCGATAACTATACATGGCAGAAAGTGCTACGCTGCACAGTTCTTACACATGCTAAAGCTAGCATTAGCCCACCTGTAGTGATGTGCCGTGACCACTAGGGTATGGTACGCAGGGCGTTGCAAATCAAGACCACCAACGTCAATTCAATATGTTTCTGCTGGCAAGCGTTAATCAAACAAAATCAACATCAAAAAACATAATTAAAGAAACACAAACAATTATTTAATATATCCTCCATACTCTCACAAAAAGATATATCACATGACACGGCAGCGCCTCCGTTATTTGTGTTGGAAACACAAAAATACGGAGAAAATGACAACAACAACTCAGAACATCCTCAGTGAGGAGCATCCACAAAGTCAATCCTTCCTTTTGTTCCATTCACTGTAGAAAGTACCAACAATGTTCTGATCTTACCTTTGCTGAAGCTCTGGTAGCTCAGGGTAGCTCTCCATCATTTAAAAACTGTCGTTTTTCCTCAAAACAAAGTTTCTCTATCATCTCTAGTGCTGTCATCCTGACTGTAGTGTTATCCCGCCCACTAGCTAGAGAACGTAGCAGCAGCGGTCACGTGATATGAATTCACTAATGCACTGTGAACGTACATATAGCATTTATAGCACGGTTACGTCCAAAGGCAGCGTAGAGAGCTGGAAATGGTCACGCGCAAACACAGAAAAACACGCTATGGGAACAGAGGCAGAGCAGCAATGTGCTTTTGGGAGAGGGCGTGGCCTCCTCCTGGCTCCTCCTCCTGCCTTACAGCGGAGTGAGACTGTGCAACGTCTCTGCCGTACCAGGAAATAGTGATATTCAGTCATTTGGGTTATGAAACGCACAAAATGCTGACACTTTCAAACTTATAAGTACTATAGTCTATCAAAAAATGAAAAATAAATCATTTATAATTATATTACAATTAAAACAAATAATCAAAATATCAATTCACCATTGGGTAGGCACTGCCTACCTTGCCTACCCTGACTGCACGTCACTGCCCACCTGTTTTCTGGTGAGAAATACAGTGAAAATGTGTGACATCGTCCCAAAACATGTGGGTGAGAGTTTAGTTTGTGTCATAAAGATATTTTACATCTCAGGAGGTGAAGTCTGTCATATTGCATCACATTTTTAGCAATAATGGACTTTTCTGTCACTCTGTCCACCTGTTTATGAAGATAAATGTGAGGCTGTATTCAGTTCCAGATTGACATTTCAGCTTGATTAAATAAACAAATCATTTTAATAACAATAATAATAACAATAATAATAATAATAATAATAATAATAATAATAATAACAACAATAATGCCATTTACGTTTCAGAAAGTGAATTCATGAATTTCCGTTATTTTCCGTGCTCTCAGAAAATCGGGGACGATTGTGACAGCTGAGGAAGGATTCTATGGGAGGAAGTTGTTGATGCTAATTTAGTTTCTGGGTTGGAAGAAGAGGAGGAAGTGCAGGAAGAGGAAGAAGATGTTTTAGGTCATCCTGAAGAGAAACGCACCTGCACAGGCCAACCTCATTAGTACTGTAAACACACAGCGATGCTGACACAGGAATGTTTTAATGAGTGCTTCAGACTCCGTTTCCTCACATGTGACCAAACACTTTATTCTTGCTTTGATCTGAGGATCCTTTAAAAACCATGGAAACAAATCAACAAAACACCACAGAGAGGAAATGAGAACAAATGGATGGAAGCTTTAAGGAATCAGTGTGAACGCTTTACTTTGAAGGAGCTTCCCACTTCCCACTGAAGCTCTGCTGCTGATCTGTCACGACACACCCTGACACACACACTTCATAAAACACACACTCTCCCTGCAGGAAGTAAGAAAAATGCACACTCACCCTGCAAAAAAACAAAAACAAAATAAAAAACACACACGTGCCCTGCAAAAAATTGCAAACTTCCTCTGAAAAAACAGCCGTATCGTGCCTGAGCAAGATCCGGCCCCTCCCACATTTTCACCGGCACCTTTTAGATTGGATCCAGGCTCCAGCACCTCATTTTTATTTATTTTTCCCAAGCACCTCATTTGCTTTTAGGTGTTTTGATTACATTTTGAAATCACTGGAAATTTCAATGTACACACAAAATTAAGGCTGAGCGCGAGTGAGGAAGAGAGTGAACGTCAGGCCACGCCCACGCTACGTCTAAAGTGTGATTAAAAAGACAGTTCATTTAAAGAGTTTTTTTAAGCCAATACGTGAAGCTAAGCCTGACGTAAACAATTCCAGGGTTGTTTATGTGGAAATCGCTGACTCATTAGAGAAGTTATGGCTACATTAGAGGTGCTGAATCATGGCAGATTGAACAGCTGTCACTTCTCCGTAACGCGCGATTGTCTGTGCTTCTTTACTGCTGATTCATCATTCTTTTATTAAACATTTAGGTTGATTGGTCATTTGTGTTCATGTGATATTATTAGGCCATTTAGTTAGCAAAGGGTGCTTTAAAAATATTTTTATTCCGTGACATTTTTGTCTCTCTCTCACTGCCAGAACAAGAGGCCGGCGTTCCTGGACCTTTATAAATGAAGCTTTCAATGATTGTGTTTTTCAGACTCACACTCTGATCATTGTGCAACGCTAATCACATAAATTCCAAAAGTCTCGACAAAAACTTAAAATTCAGTACGTTTGCTCTGAGTTTGTTGGCGTTAGAAACAACGTCGTCACCTGATGATAAAAATCCACCACAAACACAGCCTGATTAATTATTCTCTCAGTCTAAATCAATACAGGTTAGCTCGTCCTCCATTCCATCCCATTCTCTCTCTCTCTCTCTCTCTCTCATGAGGAGGAAAATCCAACATTCAATGTGGAGTCGATTCAACAAACTGGGAAACTGACTCATTCTGAGGAAGAGTGAAAAAGAAATGCAGGGAGGTCAGAATTCACGGAATTCACTTCTTGATACGAAATTGACAATATGTGACACTCGCCCTACAAAAAAAAACACACAAAGAAAACCACACGTGCCCTTCACAATGGAACAACACACACTCATTGATTGAGAAGTGAAAAAGTTTTTAATCATTTAGTTTGAAACGACTTCCGTCACTAACGAAACACTTTGAACACGGTCTGACAGAAAGCTCAAAGCAGAAACAAAGACAATCTAAAAATGGCAGAAAGCCCCTCATAATGCTAAAGCTAAATTAGTCAGATAATTGAGTAGCCAGTGATGCGTGTTATTACGTTACGGGACAAGCCTGGAGTCTCTTCAGCGTTTAAAGTGGCTTTTTGTTTTGTCCCTCGGGAGGTTTGGGGGTGTGAGTGTGACACAGTGACTGCACGGGTCTTACATAACGCAGAGCGAGCTGCCAGGTGAATTCTCCGTCTGCGTTTGACGAGGACAATGTTTGCAGACAAAGAAATCTCATCTCATCTCATCTCATCTCTGACAGGAACCTCCCCCCCAGCTTTGGTCAGCAGATCTCACACGCTTCCTCTGAGCGGCCATTACTCACAGCGAGCGCAGGTCGCTCACATTTCTAATGAGTTCAGAGCAGACGACAGGCGGCCTGGGGGCCACAGATTAACTATGTGCGGCCCCCAAGGTGAACGCACAACAACACCAAGATAAATACACAAAACAACAACAAAAATAGTCATTATGACAACAAAAATACATCAAATGGTAAAAAATAAGAAATGAGGGTATGAAACAAAAATAGAAGTACACAATAAATGACTCCAACACAAAATGACAATATAAATACACAAAACAACAACAAAAAGGTTCAAGAATGACTGAAAAAACACAATATGATACAGAAAAGCAGAAAATAAGTTTCAAAACACACAATATGACAAAAATAATCAAAATGACAAAACAAATATATAACAATGCGCAAAACTACTCCAAAAACACACATCATGATACCATAAACACACAAAATGATCTTAAAATTTGTCAAACGACAACAAAAATGACTACAAAAGCACAATATGACAATAAAATAGCACAAAATGACAGAAAAAAGTACAAAACAACGACAAAAATGTACAAGAATGACTCAAAAAACATAATATGACAGAAAAGCCCAAAATAACTCAAAACACAACAAGATTACAAAAATATACAAAATGGCAAAATAAAATGCAAAATTACAACCAAAAATGCACAAAATTACTCAATAAAACGACAAAATCAAAATACTAGCAGTAGTATTGTTAGCCAGTTAGCTGACAGTTGCTATGCTAATGCAGTGTTTTTTGCCATTAGCCTATGGATAAAGTGAAAGCCTAGCAGTAGGCTATGAGCGATGTTAGCTGACAGCTGCTATGCTAATTTTATAGCTATTGCTGTTGCTGATGAAATAAAAACTTAGCAATGCTAAGGACATTAGCCTGTTAGCCGACAGTTGCTATGCTAATTTTATAGCCGTTTCTGTTGGAGATAGGGATGTAACGATTCACTCAACTCCCGATACGATTCGATTCATGATACTGGGTTCACAATACGATTCTCTCACGATTTATTTCACAAAATGGGACTGTAGACAAATTTTTTTTTGGGAAAAAAACTCGAAAATACGGTATTATTTTCCTTTTATTTTTCATTGTCAAAAGAATTCCTTGATAAACTATTCAAAACAATGCAATTTAACTAAAAATAAATCTTGAATGAAATAAATAAAGGAATAATACAAATTAAAATGAAGCCTATTAATTTAAATTCTAGTTCTATAATAAACAATGCAAAACTGCATAAGTTATTTTTCTTTTTAAAAATGCAACTGAAAATGTATTTTGTGCCTTAACAATTGGACTTTAAAAAAAAAAAAAAAAAAACGTGATTACACTGATTTACGTCATATTTGTTTGGACCAGCAGAGGGCGATGGTAACACAGTGGTCGGTTGGCATGCAGATATCTTGCAGTGAAGAAGAGAAGCTATGCTAGCAGACAAAGCTAATAGAAAAACGTGACTTTTACAGATATTCAAGTAATACTACAGATATTATTTCGGTGCTAAAGGGGTAATGAATCATTTATTAACATATTTAAGAGTAGAAGGCGGCCAGAAAGAAAGTATTAGCAGACTCCGCCCGCCGCCTACACTTGTGGATAGCTGGTTAAAAAAAGTACTGCGATTCAATTTTCAGAAAATCGATATCAACCGTGATACCTATGAATCGATTTTTAGCTGCCTGACGATTAATCGTTACATCTCTAGTTGGAGATGAACTAAACAATGAGCAATGCTAAGGGCATTAGCCTGTTAGCTGACAGTTACTTCACTAATTAATTAACAGTAATTGATGGTAAATCTATTAGCATCACTTGTTATTCGACTCACTAAGTAATAACTCAAGAGGAATGGTTTTCCTGGACTTGTTTGTGTCCTTGAAAGTGTGGAGCTATGAAGTGTGTGCGTCTCATAACACGCAGCGTTAAATTACTCGCTCCTGAGATATTAAAAAGCAGCAGGACGTCATTGTGCGGCGGCGACTCTCATTTCCTCTCCACAGCACTCCACTCAATCCTCAGGGTTCGCTGCCAGCGCCGCTGTTAATTATTCACGGCTAAGAGCCTCCGACACGACTTCATTTGGGCGCTGACATTTCATTAGCTTATGCCGAGATACCTTCATTTGTTTTCCAACAACACAATTCAGGAAATGAAGTTGGACGACAATAGGTTTGGAGGGAAACTCACTGATAGGCCTCCAACAGAAGGTCATTTAACTCACTTCAGAAACCCTTTTGACTCATCAAAGAGTCACATTCTGTATGTAAAATGACTCACGAATCAAAAAATACAGTTAAGGCAGAAATCACCTCCAGCCAACGTGTCGTCAGATGTATAAATAGAAACTGTGAGCACTTCCTTCTGCTCAATTTTTCCACATATCGCATTCTCACTGCAATTTTTTTTTGGGCCACTTTTCATCCAAATAAGCGAACTTTTGCCCAATAAATACCACTTATTTTCACATTTTAACTATTGTTTGCCGCATTTTGCCCCTTTGCCATTACATACCACCGCTTTATTTGCCCATTTTTTGGCCACTCTTCACTGTTTTTGGCTCATTTTAGTCACTTTTCACTCTTTTTTTTGGCTACCTGTTATCATGTCTGCCTCCACTCACTCATCAAAAAGAAAAACATAGCGGACCAGCCCACTTTGGGTCGACGGCCCACCAGGATGATTCCCTGTATGCCCATAATACTAATACACACACCACAACACAAAAAACAGGAGAACCGGTTGCGATGATTCGTAGGCGTTAATTGTAGTAGTAATTGTCATTCAAATATTGTTTGGCCATTAATTGAGATTAATAAATTACAAAGTCTCTATTTAATTGGATACTGTACATTTTTTAATGGAGTCCCATCACTAGTCACTATATACAGTATACTGGCTTTTTGATGTGTGTTTATAAACCTTCTTAGGCAGTTTTAGGCTTTCATAATGCAGGTTATTTGCTTTTGTTTTATTTTTTAGGGTATTTTAAAGTGTTTATTTCTAAACTTTCATCGCCATTTTCAGCTTTTTGATAGAACGTAGTGTTCTTAGACCTGTTTTACGCACGTTTTTAGGCTTGTTTAAAGATGTTTCAGCCAGTTTTGTGTGTTTTTTTTTAGGTCATTTAGGCTGTAATGTTTTGAGGCTTTAATGATCTTTTTAAAGGGTTGTTTCATTATAATTTAGGCATTTAAGACATGTTTAACCTTGTCTTTAGACTTTCTTTACGCTTTTTGATGTGCGTTTATAAACTCTTTAAAGCATTTTTTAGGATTTATAAGCCATGACAATGGTTTATAAAAGAATGCAATAAACAAAAAAGCACAAATAATGATAATAAATACACAAAATGATCTTGAAATTTGCCAAACGACAACAAAAATGACCGTTATCCTGTTATCCAGGAAGTTTATTATTATTTGTGCCATAGTTTAGAGTCATCTTAAAGATATCAATCCTTGTTTTTAAATCAGAAAAAAAAATGGGTTAAAAATGACCAAAAATTGGTTAAAAACCACAGAAATTGGTTAAAAGTTGCTATATGTGTCAATATTGGAACAATTAGTTTAAACTGGCAAATAATGTGCATGACAAATCATGAATGTGGTTAAATTGGCAAAAAAATAAACATGAAATATGGTGAAAAGAGGTTAAAAGTGACAATAATGGGTCAACATATGTGACATTAGGTGTAAAAGTGATGGAAAGGGTTTATAAGTGCTGAACATGTATGGAAAGTGGAAAAAATGTGCAGTAAAGTCATTGAAATGTGATGAAGTGTCAGAAATGGGAGAAATGTAGCAAAAATACATTCAAAAGAGCAAAAATATGGCAAGAAAAAGTGATGAAAATTGACTAAAATATGACAAGTTTGGTGTAGAAACATTTCTAAACTGTGTAATGTCTGTAGGTTTAGTCAAGCTAAACTTTCCATCTTTGTTTTTAATAATGAGAAAAATATATTCACGAGGAGCACATTTTCTGCTTTCCAGACCGTGATTAACCCCGAGCTAGCCGAGTGTTAATCAGCCGAGAAAAACAATGTGAGCAGCCGCGGCGCCGCCATCGATCGCACGGCGGGCGTGATGTCAGGAACCATTGAGCTGCTCCACATGGAGAGGACACAGCCTGAGGGAAAAACAGGCATTGATCCCACTCGACCACAGCGCTCTGACAAACACACTTCATCCTCCACCAGAATCTCGAATCACCTTAATTGATATTCATTCATTACAAAAAAATTACGCAAAAAAAAAACACAGTTAATCATTAACTGCATTTCCATTAACCTTGGAAATGCGCAAAATGTAAATAGCACAATAAAAACACCTGAATTTGAAAAAAAAACCACTCAAATATCAATAAAAAGTTTTTACGCGCATGAGGAAGAATTTAAGATGTTTCAATATTGAAATGTGTCGCAGAAGCGCAATGAAAACAACCTGGTCACATGACCACTCTCTCTGTAAACAAGAAACGGGAGAACCAGAGGAGAAGTTGTTGCGGTTAGAGCTGGAGCAACGTGTCGACTTTGTTGACACCAAAAATACGTCGACATTTATTTTTTGCGTCGATGCGTTCAGTGGTGGTGGTAACGTACTGGAAATCTGGCCGCCAAACGCTCAGGACGAAGAAGAAGAACTCACATAAACAATAACGGCGTGGGCACCAGCGTGGGCACCAGCAGTGGCACCAGCGTGGACACCAGCGTGGACACCAGCGGTGGCACCAGCGTGGGCACCAGCGTGGGCACCACCGGTGGCACCAGCGTGGGCACCAGCAGTGGCACCAGCAGTGGCACCAGCGTGGGCACCAGCGTGGGCACCAGCGTGGGCACCACCGGTGGCACCAGCGTGGGCACCAGCAGTGGCACCAGCGTGGGCACCAGCGTGGGCACCAGCAGTGGCACCAGCAGTGGCACCAGCGTGGGCACCAGCGTGGGCACCAGCAGTGGCACCAGCAGTGGCACCAGCGTGGGCACCAGCAGTGGCACCAGCGTGGGCACCAGCGGTGGCACCAGCGTGGGCACCAGCGGTGGCACCAGCGTGGGCACCAGCAGGGGCACCAGGTGGGCACCAGCAGGGCACCAGCGGGGCAGCAGCGGGGGCACCAGCAGGAGCACCAGCGGGACGAACCAGAGGAAGGGAAAAACAGGGAGCAAAGAAAGGCGCCAACAGCAACCCTAACACGAACCCGAACACGAACCCGAACACGAACACGAACACGAACCCGAACCCGAACACGAACCCGAACACGAACCCGAACACGAACCCAACCCGAACCCACCCGAACACGAACCCTAACCCCGAAACCCGAACACGAACACGAACCCGAACACGAACCCGAACACAACACGAACACGAACACGAACACGAACCCGAACACGAACCCGAACACGAACACTAACCCTGAACACGAACACGAACCCTAAACACGCACCGAACACGAACCCGAACACTAACCCTAACCAAACCCGAACACTAACCCAAACGAACCGAACCCTACCTAACCCTAACACTAACCCTAACACTAACCCTAACACTAACCCTAACCTTAACACTAACCCTAACACTAACCCTAACACTAACCCTAACACTAACCCAACCTTCCAGTAATTGGCTTTGTTATTCTGAGCTGGTCACATGACCTGACGTACGCCCCGTAGAAAACACCGGGCAAATGATGCGTAGTATTTCTACGTCCTGAGAGGCGTTTGCGTAGGATGTCTACGCATTACGCAGTGGACGAACGTAGTCATTCTACGCTTTGGAGTGAGACCAGGTCGTATTCAAACATCTTAAAACATCTTAAAAATAAAAATAGTTATTTGGTACTTTTTGATAATTCGGAATAAAAGCCACATTATTTTACCTAAATTGCGATGCCTGATAAATATGAATATAAAGTGATTTTTTTTATTTTTATCATTTCGTTTGTATTCCACATATTTTGTGCAATATTCCTACTTTGTTGTGTTACTATATCTTATTTCACGCTTGGCCTTATTTGTAATTTATTTTATGTCACTTCTTTATGTTTTTTTTTAATTTTTTTATTTAGCAGTTTTTAATATTAATGAGCATTAATATATTTTAATATTATCGAGTGTTTTTTTTTATTTGTTATTAATTTGATTTGTTCCCCTTTACCCTGAAAAGAAGTAAGCGGGTCAGAAAATGTATGTATGGATAATTAGATTTAATATTTCATGTGTATAATTTTTTGGGGTTTTTTTTATTGGGTTCTTGTTTTCTAAAAAAAAAACAAGCTCAAGCTCTGCCATTGATCTGAGACGCTGAGCAGCCACGTGGTTCATCTCAGACCTCAGCGCTCTGAGATCAGAGATAACTATCTCACCACCTTCAGCTGTGTGTTTGCTATTGATCTGATTACCACTGATCTGATTACCTGCTCCTGCCTTTATCTGTGAAGTGTCCACGTTTCTTTTTATGCAGCTCCAGGAGTCATTGGCACAAATCCAGACGAGGTTCACACGTTTTCATTTGGATTGACTTTAAAACGTTTCAAATCATTCTAGAAAACATCCCCTCGTCGTTTATTCAGCATGAAATGTACAATTAGTGGTAAATGCTGAAAAAAGGAAGAGCAGACTGGCTAAAATCTATATCTTAGCCATTTTTGTCACGCTTAATAAAGTCTTTCAAGTAGATTTAGTTGTAGAATTTTTTTGTAGGTCAAAAATACACGACAACAAAAACAGAGAAAAAAGCAAACAAATCAGAAACCAGTATATGAGGACGTTCCTCCTTTGCTATTTTCTCTGAAACCCTTTCTAAGCGATGCCAGTTCACAAATGGCAGGACAAGATAAACACAAGCAGACAAACAAGCGTCTCATTTACAGCCGCAGACGAAGACGAAAGCGGGACATAAAAAGTGGAACGTTTGAGAGGCTGCGGCTTCTTTTAAAAAAGCAATTTACGCCGAGTCTGTGAAGCGTGGGAACAACAAACCTCCAGAGATGAAGAAGCAAAGGCAGAGCAGCGGCTTTCTAATGAAGTATCACACAGTTAAACACAACAGCCTCACAATGAGCAACACACACACACACACACACACACAGAAGGACAGAGAGAAAATATTGCATTTGTTTCTCACGCTGCCAACTTTAAGGTAATGAACTGGAGCTGGAAAACAAGCTGCTTTCACCACTCGTTAGGCAGCGGGATTGGTTTCAACGCCTGGCAAACGGCCCCAAGCATCAGAGAAAAAACACACAAAGTAACACAAAGGATCTTACCTGGAGGATGGAGGGATGGATGATGGAGGGATGGATGATGGAGGGATGGATGATGGAGGGATGGATGATGGAGGGATGGAGCATCATCAGGACCAGCAGGAAAACAAGAGAAACAGGCGTCAGATTACACACAGATACAGGAAATGTTACACTTTGTCTGAAAAGCTTTGTCATGAATGAAAACAAACAACCTTAATTATTTAGAAATTACCATAAAATCACATGTAAATGCAAAGTATTGTTTATATATTTAACATTTTATTTGAAAAGCTTTATCATTAATTAAAACAATTCCTTTAAAAAAATAACTATTAACTACACAAATTTGCATTGCTGCGACAATGCAAAAAATAACTGCCAACTCATTGTAGGCCGTACTCACAGGGAACTAACAGCATTACGTGAAGTCACTGAGAAATTAACAAACATTTATTTAGAGTCAAAGTTACAGACATTGTGCAGGGCAAGATTTGAACCAGGTTCCTAATAATCATTGCTCAAAGGTAGGTAGACGAAGCCTCTGATCACACTGAGCTACACACATAAAAGTCCTACTTGTGGAAGCAAAGTAAAGGATAAATACTAAGCATTCCCACTAAAGGTATTGTTATAAGAAAGAAGAAGATTGGAGCAACATTTTAAGCTATAAATTGTGGCTGTAATTGCAAGAATGAAACTTTAACAGCAGTTTTCCTCAAAGTTCATGAGCAGCAGCTGTCACATTCTAGCAGACCTAATCAAGCACTCTAAGGCCTGCAGACGCAGCGTCATTTGCATAAAACCTTAAATAATCTTAAAAGTAAGAGAGTTATCATTGTCACTAAGGAGAAGAACATTTTGATCTTTGAATGGTGTAAACCAGTTCAGATTTGCGTGCAGCATGACAAACAGGGTCAATATAAAAAAATATATGCATTTATTTTGTCAGAATTTAACCTGTACAATGTACGTAGATGTGTAGATTAGAAAGTGGACAGTATTTTGGTGATAAAATTATGTCTCTGAGTTAAAGATTGACAGAGATATACCGTTTACAGTAAAAGCATACCATTAAAAGTAAAAATGTTAGCATTGACACTAAGCAGCAAAACATCTTGATATTTGAGTGGTGTAGATCAGTTAAGAATTGACAGAGTAGTAGCAAGTTCAAATATGTACGGAAGAATAAGACAAATAAGAAATCAATTGGATTTCCACAATTATTTAGAAATTAGAATAAAATTAAATGTAACGTAATAAAATGTTTGTTTATTGTCGTCCCCTGTAGGGGGTCACAGGGGGACACTTTTGGCCTTTTTCCTTTAAGGGACAGCACATGTGAGTGAGTTCTGTAGTATGGCTTGTTTAGGTCACGACTACAGATTAGATCAGATTTAGAGCAATAGGAGTCACAACAAATCCATGTATCATTCGTTTTTCATTATGTAACAAAAACATTAAAAAAATTTGTTTCCAAAACCAAAATGAAAAAACGGACTTTTGCTTTGGTACACAAAACGGAAAACGAACACCTTTAGTTGTTTTCTCCATTATCAATTTGCCAAAGTACGTGACCCAGAAGTGTACTCTCATCCAACGCTAACGGCTATGCTAACGGCAGTTCGGCATGACAAAATCGCTGCTTCCATCTGTGCATCAGAAACGTGTCCTTTTGGCTTTAGCTGGTGTTGGACACAGAACCTTCTCACGGACATTTAGGAGGATTTAGAGACTCCTAGGTGTTGCAGAGCTAAAGATATCTCTGAACGTGTAACGCTTCACTTCCGGGTCACGTACTTTGGAAAATCCGTGATGGAAAAAATGAATAAGGGTGTTCGTTTTCCGTTTTTCATTTTCTGTACCGAAGCAAAAGAGCTTGAATTTGAAAAACAAGGCGTTTTTCATTTTGGTTTTGGAAACAAATATCAAATAATGAGTGTTTTTTTCATTTTTCATGTTTTTGTTACATAATGAAAAACGAATGAACGAATGATACACAGATTACAACAAATAGATGGATTTCTCTCTGTGTACAGTGTGTATATGTATATATAAATATATATATATATCTTACTTTTTTCTTTAAATAACACTGTTTATTAATCTCATTATTTATCTACTGCTGTTGAAATACTGCAAATTGACCCTTTGTGGGACAATAAATGTTATCTTATCTCTTCTGGAACTTTAAAGTCTTTCACTTTTCTAGTTCCTCGACCAAAACACGCAAAGCTTGTTTAAATCTACCAATAACTAGCAAAAAAACCAACATGTGATTAGGTTTAAAAGCCAAGTGTTTGTGCACCAGAGCAGCCAAAGCTGAAGAGGATCAGTCGTACAAGAGGTGTCCGAGGGGACGCTTGTTCACGTAGCACACCTCCCACTGAAAGCAGTCAGCTGTCTGTCATATCCACCACTCAGAGGATAAAGGACAGAAGAAGAAGAACTGGAGCGAAACACTGAAGTATCTCCATCAGAGCGTAGCGACACAGTGAACACACTATGTTGTGTTTTTTTACAGCCCCGAAACTTCCCAGTGTCCCATTTCACCAGGTCCTAACCAAGGTTCATCTAACGTGTGAGAAAAATACGATACAATAGAAAAACGAACAAGCCTGTCTTCAAAGTCCTTTAAAGAAAATAACTCCATTAAACCTTTAGTATTAAATATGATCTTTGATATAGAGCTTAAAATTCACAACAGGGAACCTAACCTTTAACTTCCAATATGAACATATACAGGAATTTTACACTTTATCTGAAAAGCTTTAATTAAACTTGTCAATTGTCAATTAAAATATTTAATTTCTTAAATAAAAAACAAAAAAAACTATTATTTTTTTAGAAAAGAAATGTAGAAATGAAATTGTTTTTTTCCTATAAGGCAGTGGTTCTCAACACCGCAACCCCCAAAATAAGGGTCCCAGAGAGCAGGGACCCCCACTGTAGCTGAAGGTGGTTGAACACAGACATGAACATTGAAGAACAGTCATGTGGAGACAGGACCATCTATAAGGGGGAATAAAGGAGAGATTTTTGGGGTCCATCCATAAAGTCAGTAAAATGATGGTCTATTGTTCTATGAATCTGTGATAACCACATTTATTTATTCATCTGAATAATATCCACTGTTATCCAGGAACGTTTATTATTATTATTATTATAGTCATCTTAAAGATGGAAATCCTGGTTTTAATCACTAATAAAATGGGTTCAAAGTGACCAAAAATGGTGGAAAAAGTGGTGAAATGGGATTTTAAAATTTGATTAAGAAGTGGCAGAAATGAAAGTAATGTAGCAAAAATGCATGAAAAGGAAAGAAAAAATGATGAAAACAGGTTAAAATATGGCAAGTTTGGTGTAGTTGCAGAAAAAGAGCAAAAATAAGCAAAAATGGGCTCAAGTTGTTCAGAAAATATTCTTAGTTTCGTAAAGGCATCTGGCCACTCCCACACCTGCTGTAAGGAACAAATATTATGATTAGTTCAATCTTTTATTATTAATAATAATAATTCCTTTTATTTAAAAAGCACCTTTCAGGCCACCCAAGGACACTTTATAATAAAACAGAATAATAAAAACAGTGCAACACATTAAAAACAGTATAATACAAAGGAACTTCAAAGTCTTTCACTTTTCTATAGTTCCAGATATAAATACTGTGTACACAGTCTCACATCCTGGGTCTCCAATCCAGGCATTATTTCCTCCATCTTTTTACTATCAAAAGGTACAAAACTGTCTGCCAATGCTTAGTGATGCACACGGTTGTTGTCTTTAAGATAAAAGAAATAAAAAACCAACCCTTGCTTTCTTATCTTAAAGGGAAAAGCAAGACTTCCATGTTGTAGACTCATGTTCCTTTCATGCCAGAATGGTTCAGGACATGGTCTGAATAATTTGGGGACTGTTGAGCAATGTCATAAATAAAAGTCTCCAATGACAGCAGGAGACGCACAGGATTGGCTCTTAAAGCTGATCGCCTCAAAAAAAACATATGTTGCAAAGGAGCAGAGATTTCAGTTTAGACTGCTTAGACCTTTCCTATTGCACTGAATGTGCCGTGAGACGCCTGGAAGTGTTGGCACATATAAATAGCATTGAATAGAATGGTATAAGTAGGACATGTTGATGTGGAGCACCTTGAATATAGCTTTGCCGAAACCAGAGGAAAAACCCTCATGTTTACATCTAATGTCGTGTCTTCAAGGTCACAGTGAACTTACGTTCCACTTAATTTGCAAAAACATGGAGAGCTGTTTTTGTTTTGTCTCAGTCAAGGTGTTTTCTAGTTGTTTTAGGGCAAACATGAACTGTAAATAAAAAGATTGCTAAACAGACTAATAAGCAGTGAAAGGAACCAGCGACTCTCTGCGAGTCTCTGCATGACTGCAGTGTTTTTGTTTACTTCATTTCTCAAGGAATCACTTTCATTCATCATTCAGGTCTGAATCTGTAACATTTTACACTGAGATTGAACTAAAGCTGAATTAAAGCAGAAATAGTTCATTCACGTTCTGCCAATCACTTAATATCTGAACTGACAGATGTTCGTTTCTGAAACGCAGTAGATAAAAACAAATATCTGAACCTTAACGTTTCTCTGAGCGTCCACCTGTCAGATGTGTATCAGACCACCTCTGCATATTCACAAGCCTCCCTTTGATTGAAAGGCTAAGAAAAGCACATGGCATTAAGAAAAACCTCCACAGAAATGTCAGATCTTCAGGGTCCAGATAAGAATCTGTTTATGTGAGGAGACGTTAACCTGGATGTCAGGTTGTCAGAATACGCCTCCTCCCCCGTCACCGCCATGTTCCCACGTCCAATTATCTCCCAGGGAAAAAAAAGACATTTTCTCGACTCCCTGCGGAGTCAAAAAGTACCCGAGGAGACAAGCCGGGAAGACGACTGGAATACTAAGTACAGACTGGAAACAGCAGGAAAGCACCTCCAGTTATCAGCTGAAGGTGAAATACTTCCTTCTCATAACTGAGTTTAAAGGTCACAGAGCTGTTGGTAAAGATACAGATTACACACTTTGTTCCACAGAAAATGTTCTCAGTTCCAGGGGAAAGTTCTTACTTCTTGTTAAAGTTCTTAGTTCTATAGAAAGTTCTTAGTTTCAGGGGAAGGTTCTAAGCTGCGAGGGAAAGTTCTTAGTTCTAGAGAAAGTTTTTAATTCTTGAGAAAGTTTTTAATTCTTGAGAAAGTTCTCAGTTCTCTGGGAATAGTTTTACTTCTTGAGAAAATTCCTAGTTGCGAGGGAAAGTTTTTAGTTGTACGGAAAAGGTTTTACTTCTAAAGAGAGTTCCAAGTTGCGAGCGAAAGTTGTTGGTTCTGGAGAAAGTATTTTATTCCAGAAAATGTTTTTAGTTCTAGGGGAAAGGTTTTGCCTCTAAAGGAAGTACCTAGTTGCAAGGGAAAGTTCTTAGTTCTAGAGAAAGTTCTTAGTTCCAGGGGAAAGTTCTTAGTATTTGGAATCGTCTATAGCTCTAGGAAAGTTCAGTGTTCAAAGAAAAGTTCTTAGTTTCTGGGAAAGCTGGGAGTTCCAGAGAGAGTTCTTATTTCTAAATAAATACTTAATTGAAACTAAATGTGTGTTTTTAGAGGGGAGAAACTTAGCTCTACAGAAAATTGTAAGTTCTGGGGAATGTTCTTAATTCTGGAAATATTTTTTTCATAATGGTAAAAGATCTTCATATCACGTGAAAATTCGAGGGATGGTTCTTAGTTCTAGAGAAAGTTCTGAGTTCCAGACAAAGTTTTAGTTCCAGGAAAAGTTTTTATTTCTAAAGAATCTCTTAATAGGATATTAACTATGTTTGTTCTGGTAAAGTTCCTATCGCTACAGGAAATTGTAAGTTCTGGGGAAAGTTTGCATTTCGTTTTGTAGGAAAGTTTGAGGGATGGTTCTTAGTTTTAGGTGAAAATTCTTGCTTAATGCAAAAGTTATTGATTCTGGGACGAGTTCTTTGTTCCTGGGAAAAGTGCATTAGTGGAAAGGCGTCCAACCGGAGCTGGAGTTCTGAGCTCTCACGTGCCGTCAAAGCCAGGAGCTGCATCCCATGCGACATTGATCTCATGCAGCATGTGCAGCAGCGCTTGTTGGGTCAATGACACAATCCACACACACAGTTTGTGATGATGGGTCAATCAGCAGCGCACCAGTCATCGCTGCATCAACACACACAATTATCAGTTTATCGACTCCCCATTAGACGACACTGCGGCGCCATGGCTGAGCACGACATCCACTGCGTCACTCAGGACACTCACACTCTGGGGGGAGAGCATTGGGAACCAAGAAGAACTAAACTAATGTCCAGAACATGAGAAGATTCACTGGGTCACCAGCAATCAATGCTGGGGTTGAATCTAATAACATTTGGTTATTTGATGCTAAAACAGACTTTGGGTTGCCAGGTTGGATCTAAAATAGGTTAAACCTAAGAGCATCCAATTGGCCAACAGGAAAAAGTAAAAATGACAGAGAAAACATGAATCAGTGTGTAAGTGGAATTCAACATTTGCAGGAACTCACAGTTTTCCCGGTGAGTATATTGCATGATGGCAGTCGTCTTTGATGTTAAACTGTTGAAAAAACCTCAAAATTCATACAAAATCTTAAATTTTTTCTCAAATTATTACATAACATTTTCCTTACTTATTGCTTGGATATTGTCGGTTTCTTACATATTTTGTATCTTATTTATACGTAGAAGTGTAAACTAGGGCACGATAATGTTGATATTACTCGTTTTCCAGCATAAAATCTGTGGCTCACTTTAGATCAAACTACTCCGTATTTGGACTCTGAACTAAAATTAGTTTTACACCCCTGAATTAGGCTTCCCCCCCACCCCACCAACCTGGCTGGATCTCCACCAATGGGTGATGAGGACCGTAAAGTGCCCGACTGAGCTTCTTCTACCTGTTTATCATAATGTTTCTTAGTCTTTATGCTCATTGTGAGGATTCAGCCTGAGCAAATGATCCAAATTGTTCAGTACAACTTTATTACATTTGATCTCACCTTACTATCCTACAGTTTCTATAAGGAGCCACTATCTACTCCTTAATTACAGTTGTGATCTCAGAGGTTGAATGTGAACCCACTGTGAGGTTCCTCAGGGCCCCATAACTCCAACCACATATTTAATAAAGCTGCAGTAATTAGAAACCAAGCTGAAGTCCTTTGAACATGAACACAGCAGGAGTGCTTGTGTCTGTAGGTCTTGTGTTCGTTTAGCCTTGACATGTCTGACCTGGAATTTCTGAACCAATTGAGCAATTATTAAACTCTCTTTAGGTCAATAACAAAAATCATTCTGCCTCAGAGGAACCAGGACGAGGTTAGGTTTAGAGGTTTAGAGGCTAGGGATAGGTGGTTGTAGGGCCCCCCAAATGATACGCACAAAATGAAAAATGGAGAGTTAGAGTGGGAGAGTTAGAGTGGGAGAGTTATGGGGTATAGTTAGGGGGTAGAATTAGGGGGTAGAGTTAGGGTGGGAGAGTTAGGGTGGGAGAGTTAGGGCGGGTGGTAGCCAATGAGATGAGCCATGTTAATCATGAAATATACAAGCTTGTTTTTATGCCGAGTCATGTTAAAAGGAAATCCTTCTGGAGTTAACCTGAAGCTGGAAATGAGCCTGGACAACGTTCCATATTCAGCTGTGATTACGTGTCGTTATGTGACGGGGGGGGGGGGGGGGGCTTTTTCTGGGCATGTGCAGAGAAGTCCTAAAGTCAGCTTTTTCCTCCCCATGGTGTGAGGGGAGATTATTTTGACCTTTAACATTTGATTATTTCTCTGAAGCTGTGAAGCTTAATAAACCAGTCTAATACAAACTTACATTAAAAAAATCCTTGTTTAATAATTTATTTATGTTTATCTATTATATTTGGATTAATTTATTTGTAAATTTAGTGTTTTTTATATAAAGATCTTCTTATGCATTGATGAATTCATCTGTTTTTTATTTATTCATGTTTATTCAATATTTATATAATTAATTATGTATCTACATATTCATATAAGTTATTAATATTATGTAATATTATAAAATATTATATATAATAATGCAGTATATTAAATATATTTATTTAAATAGGTTTATTAATGTTCATCTATTGTATTTTTATGATCTATTTGTACATGTTTTTACTATTGATGTTTATTTAGTGATTATATTCATTTCTATATGTATTTATTTATGTATTTACTTGTGTATTAATGCATTTGTAGGTTTATTAAAATTAATTTGTCATTTTTTTTACTTGTTCATTCATTATATTTTTTTAACGTTTATGTGCATTTTCTTTTTATTGATTTACTAATTGAAACAAAAACCTTGTTCATTAAAAAGTAATAGATTGAAATTATTTTAATTATCTATAAAATTCTCCTGAACATTCATATTTTTCCCATCTTTCCATGAAGTAAATATCAGTTTTTAAAGCAGTTTTTATGGGTGAAAATTGACAGTTTTGGACACAAACAGGCAGCAGAGGAGGGAAACCTCACAGCTGTAACACGTGAAAAACATTCCGTCTCAGATAATCCATGACTCGTAGAGGAAAAGCCTGTGAATCCAACGTCTCCAAATGAAATAAAAATGGCAGCTTCGCATCCTCTGCAGCGACGACTACACGCCCACACTCAGCAGCCAAGGTAATGTTCCCATAATTCCCCTGAATCTGACTCCAGTCACCATGGCAACACAAGCAAGTGTGCTGGATCGCAACAAGAACTCTGTGTGTGTAGTGAAAACATCCCTGCAGCTAATTAAAATACTGCTACTGTAGCCCCACCCCTTTACTGCTACATGCTAAGCTAACACAAACACGTGGGAATGGTGGCTACGCGCTAAACTAACACATTTATGTGAGACTGGTGGCTTCACGCTAAGCTAACACAAACATGTGGGACTGGTGACTAAGCACAAAGCTAACACAAACACGTGGGACTGATGGGTACATGCTAAGCTAACACAAACAAGTGGGAATGGTGGCAACGCGCTAAACTAACACATTTATGTGAGACTGGTGGCTGCACGCTAAGCTAACACAAACATGTGGGACTGATGGGTACATGCTACGCTAACACCAGTCTCACATAGCCACCTGGAACTGGTAGTTACGTGCTAAGCTTACAAAAACACGTGGAACTGGTGGCTATGCGTTAAGCTAATACAAACATGTGGGACTGGTGGCTAAGTGCTAAGCTAACACCTACACCTGGGACTGGTGGGTATGCGCTAAGCTAACACAAACATATGGGACTGGTGGCTACGCGCTAAGCTAACACAAACACGTGGGACTGATGGGTACATGCTAAGCTAACACAACCACGTGGGACTGATGGCTACGGGCTGAGCTAACGCAAACATGTGGGACTGGTGGCTATGTGCTAAGCTAACTCAGTTAGTTCTCAGTCAACCTACAGCGTAAGTACTCTAAAATAGTATACCAGCGCCAGGCAATCTTAGATTTAGGTAAGTCAAACAGTTATAGTCCAGTAGATACAGCAAATCTAGCTTCTGATTGCTACAGCGGCTACATCCAGCGGAGGAGACGTAAGCGGCGTGATCGGAAGCAGGCACGGCACGCGTGTACACACAAACCAGGGTAGATGATCTTTAAACCCTTAAAAGGTACGATATTAAATTTGATGTAGCCAAATTTAAGGCCTTAAAAGCTTTACAAGAAAAAGGGCATAAAATTTGAGAAATTGTAGCATTAAATATTGTGGTACGTCAGTTTTTTTGAGAAATAAAAGCCAAATGCTTGATCATTTTACAGCCATGTCGTTTTTGTTACGCATTATTTGTTTTGGCAAAGATGCAAGCAACGGGACAACTTGTTCCGACTCACGGGGCAGCTTTATTTCAATACATCTGAGGACTAAAGTGCTTTCTGTGTAGAGTTCACATAAGAGCACATAAGTGTGTTTTATATTGACACTGTAGTTATGCACAGCTGTGACTTAAATGCACTTTGTGTTATAATGAGTGAATATATTTAATGTGATTCTTTCAGCAGATCAGTTACAATATTATTTAATGTATGAGAGGGGTCAAGTTTGATTTTATATTGTGCATTGTTGGAATGTGTTATATTTTTAAATAGTTTTTTTCTTTAAAGCATTAATATGAATTCATACAATTGCAATGTTTTAATTTTTGTGAAGTTATTACAGTTATCCCATTTTATTTATACCCATGAATGCAATGAGAATTATAATTTGCATAATAATTCATTTTTGGTTTTCGGTTTAGGCCAATAATTTTCATATCAGTGCATTTCTACTGAATGGTAAATATTTCAGCTGCTGTGAAGGTGTTTTAATGAAGCGTCTCCAGAGACGTGACCTTTCCCTCTCACAGTAATTACTGAACTCGCTGCTTTGTGACGGAAAATAGTTTCATTACAGCAGCTCCTCATGATGCTGCTGCTTTGGTCTTTAGTCCTGTTCCTTTAGTCCTGATAATTTAGTCCTGATCCGTTAGTCCTGATCCTTAAGTCCTGATCCTTAAGTCCTGATCCTTAAGTCCTGATCCTTAAGTCCTGATCCTTAAGTCCTGATCCTTAAGTCCTGATCCTTAAGTCCTGATCCTTAAGTCCTGATCCTTAAGTCCTGATCCTTAAGTCCTGATCCTTTAGTCCTGATCCTTTAGTCCTGATCCTTTAGTCCTGATCCTTTAGTCCTGATCCTTTAGTCCTGATCCTTTAGTCCTGATCCTTAAGTCCTGATCCTTAAGTCCTGATCCTTAAGTCCTGATCCTTAAGTCCTGATCCTTAAGTCCTGATCCTTAAGTCCTGATCCTTAAGTCCTGATCCTTAAGTCCTGATCCTTTAGTCCTGATCCTTTAGTCCTGATCCTTTAGTCCTGATCCTTTAGTCCTGATCCTTAAGTCCTGATCCTTAAGTCCTGATCCTTAAGTCCTGATCCTTTAGTCCTGATCCTTTAGTCCTGATCCTTAAGTCCTGATCCTTAAGTCCTGATCCTTAAGTCCTGATCCTTAAGTCCTGATCCTTAAGTCCTGATCCTTAAGTCCTGATCCTTAAGTCCTGATCCTTTAGTCCTGATCCTTTAGTCCTGATCCTTAAGTCCTGTTCCTTAAGTCCTGTTCCTTAAGTCCTGTTTCTTTAGTCCTGATCCTTTAGTCCTGATCCTTTAGTCCTCATCCATACCAGCCTGTCATTGCCCGATCCCGTTAGATCTTGGAAGCTAAGCAGGTCTGGGCCTGGTTAGTAGTTGGATGGGAGACCACTGAGAATTCCAGGTGCCACAGTGGGTGGCAGTCGCTGCAGTGGTATCTGTCATTGTGTCCTTGGGCAAGGCACTTCACCTACATTGCCTAGTATGAACGTAGTGTGTGAGTGAGTGTTGGTGGTGGTCGGAGGGTCCGATGGCGCACTATGACAGCCTCGCTTCCGTCAATCTGCCCCAGGGCAGCTGTGGCTACAACAGTAGTTTGCCACCACTAAGTGTGGAGTGAAAGAATGCCTTAATTCTGTAAAGCATCTTTGAGTGTCTATGATAAACGGTATGATAGCAGAAGTTTTAGTCTTCCAGGTATTTTATTTTGAAACATCACCACTTCTGCTTGTGTCATTGTGTGTTGTTTTTTTTCCTGCCATTTTGTTTGTTTTTGTTTTTTTGTGTGATTTTTTGTTGTAATTTTATTGTTTTTTTGTTGTGTGGATGCATGTCATTTTGTGCATTTTGCTTCTTTTGTTGTGTAGTTGTGTGTTTTTGTTGTTTCATGCATTTTTGTTGTTGTTGCTGTATTGTGCTTTTTGTTTAATTTGGATATTTTTTTGTCATTTTGCTTTGTTTTGCTGTTGATTTGTGTGTGTGTGTGTGTGTGTGTGTGTGTGTGTGTGTGTGTGTGTGTGTGTTATGGAGTGTTTGTGTTTTTTTTGTTGTAATTTTGTGTGTGTATTTTTGTACTTTGTTGGTTTGTATGTTTTTGAATTCATTCTGTTGTTTTTTTTTTATCAATATATGTTTTTTGGAGTTCTTTTTGTTATTTTGTGTGTTTTTGGGGTCATTGTGTGTTTTCTGGCCTCAATGCTTCTTCCTTCAGGTGAGATAAATCTGTGCTTTGTCCCGATCGTTCCCACCGTCTCCTTCGTCCTAATGAAGCTGCTTTAACAAGACACTGAACGACTGCATTCGTCTGAGCGATGACCCCACAGGAGGAAAAGAGCTTTTTTCCTCCTGCTCGTCTCTGAGCGCCGACGACTCAATCGGGCGACGTGTGACGAATGGCGTGTTGGAGACGGCCGCTCGATAACAGAGCAGCGGGAAATTACAGCAGGTCTGTCTGAGCTCATCACACACAGTCCATTAGTGTTACACTAACAACTGCTGCTAGCAACAACAACAACAAAGAAAACGCACAAATACTTAGAATACCAAACATTCAGTCGCAGCAGTATGAAAGTGACCATTTCTTATCCACAGATGAGTCGCGCCAGACAATAAGTCACATGATAGCTCAGTACAATACTGAACGACACTTTGTTTATCCTCTTTGGTCCAGAACTGTGCTACTGGCTGAAGAAGGTGTCAACCATCAAAAGATTCAGCCAATCAGAGCCCGCCTACAGACAACAATAACATACAAAACACATAAATAAACAAAATGACCCCATAAACAGACAAATTTACAACAAAAACACAAAACCACAACAAAAATATGAAAAAATACAACAATAGCACACAAAATTACAACAAAAAGACAAACAATGACCAAGAACACACAAAAATAAACATAAACACAACATAAATAAACAAAATGGCAAGCAAAAACAGGCAAAAATGACAACAAAAATACAAAAAAGAACAAAAATAACACACAAAATGGCAACAAAAAGACAAATAATGACAACAAAAACATATAAAACAATGACAGTAACATAAAAACTACAATAACAAACACATGTAAAAAAATGACAAAGAAACATAAAACACACAACACAAATAAAGGCAAAAATAACACAAAACCACAACAATAACACACAACAAAATCAAGAATGTTTTGACCAGAGAGACATGTAAACCCATGTAAATTTGCGATGGTAAAACAGGGGATGGGACCCGGATAAGCAAACTGCTTCTCTCGTCTCCTTTTTCGGCATGTACAAAAAAGAAAAAAAAAAAAAAGTGAATGTAACCATGTCGGAAATAAACTGAATAAATAAAAAAAAAATAAAAATAACAGTAACACACATGACAACAAATAATTACAAGACAAACATATAAAATGACGACAATAACATAAAATCACAGCAAAAACACACAAAATGACAAAAAATTATAAAAAAAAAATCACAACATAAATGAACAAAACGACAGAAAAAACCCAAACTCTTTGTTCCCTGTGTTATTGATCAATGAATGATCACGTGACCCATCGTCGTCCAATCAGATTGAGAGTTTTTCTCTTTTCTTTCCTTTTCTAAACTCTACAGATGAAATCAAGGATGATTTCAGGTCAAGCTGAAAACAATAGTCTGTGAGGAACGATTGAAAAACCCAGAGGAGCGTTTGGATTAAACACAGCTTTAAATGTCGTCCCTTTGTGGCCCCCACTGGCCTCTTTAAGTGGTGAAGACGAAGAAGCAGAGTGACTTCCACAGGATTAAAGATGGTCCTCCCTGACACCGTCTGCACCTGATGGAGGCGACTGCTGCTGAGTTTAGCAACAATAATAAAATGTAATCCACCCGGAGGCGCCGCGGCACACGGAGACGCTTCATCAAGTGCACGGAGATATTCCTGCACGAGCAGAAAAACCACCTCAGAAAGCTCTGCTAAGACGTCTCCTCCACATCAGTCTGTGCAGCAGCCGCTTCATATTCCATCCAAACGCTGTTATTTTCTTTTCAGGATAAAGATGTTTTTCCACCTCTAGGAATCTTTTTGAGTCATTTAGCACTTTTTGTGTGTGTATGTTGGTGTAGTTCATTAATTTTGTCTCTTTTTGTTGTTGTTTGGGGCATTTTTGAAGCAACTTTGTGAATCAACGTTCTGATTTGTGTGTTTTTGTTTGTCGTTTCATGTTTACATTTTTTTTCAATTCTGGGTATTTTTATTCTCATTCATTGTATTTGTTGTATTTAGAGCCTCCAGTTTTTTGTTTCAAATTTTCCCCAATTTTGTTAAAACATTAACATGTAATATTAATTACCTCGTCTTTCTCCAATCAGACTCATCACAGGCTATTAAACTTCCTGAAATCAATCATAAATACAGTTAATAGAGTTAATTATTGTCATTAAGTTCATATTTATTTATTTTTACTTTTTATGAGAAAAATGCTAATTTACAACAAATTAGAAGTGTACAACATCCACACAATATAGAAAAATTTTATTCATATTTATACACAGCAGAAATGCACCGAAATCCCGCGAGATCTCGTCTGAGGTTTGACATCCACTCATTTGCTAACGTACTAAAGCTAACGTTAGCCAACTCCTTTCAGGGTTTAAAATATGGAATAAATTTGTGATATTGGGGTGAGGGTTCTTTTGGTCTGATAGAGATGTTTTCAAATTCAAGTTTTATAGTTTTACGTCACATTTGACATTTCCATCTCTGACCAGTCGTTCACCATCACAAATTGTGAGTAAACGTGTGATATTTCCAGAAATTCAGTGTCAGATTACAATTTCAGCTTGATTTTGTTTTGAAAAATCTTAAACAAATAATAATTTACCATTTTCTGATCACTACATTTTGTGTCCGTGTGTTTTTATTTTAACTGCTGACTGAGTCTTCATGTCATCTGGAGTCCACTACACTAATGCTAAAGCTACAGCGTCTCAAAGAGGAGATTTAGAAGAAGCTGTGACTGTAACAGCGATGGATAAACGTTGGTTATTCTCAGTGGACTTTGTAAATGAATGAGGTTGGTGAAGCCGTCACTTCTCATCCTGTCAGACATGTGCTTCACTAACTCTCTGTGGGCTTTGATACGACATTAACTCCACACACGTCTCTCACAGCTTTAAAAGAATCCTCCACTGATTTTACAAGTTTGGCCTAAAATCTTCTAAATGTCCTTAATACTAGATATATGCCTAACAAAACACATTATTATGAACCATATTTGTTTTATTAAACTTTAAAATGGGACTACTTTACAGTTTTGGATCATCTTAAAAACACGTGATTGATGATGTCACACGGCCCCGCTGCCTGTAACACAACATTGTTTTATACTGGAGTGAAACATTCAGCCTGATTTTTAGATCATTTAACAGCTTTTTAAGTCAAAATGACAACTTGTGCTGATTTTTTTTGGTTGCTCTAAAAAACCAGGAAAAGTTAAAGATGTTGATATAAACCTCTTTTGTTTACAGAACGTAAATATATATTTTATTTTGGTAGCCAGAACATCACCAAAATGTAATCACCTGTTCTTTGTCCCGTTTATCAAATTTCCTGAAAATTTCATCCAAATCCGTTCCAAACTTTTCAAGTCATCTTCCTAACAGACAGACAGACAGACAGACAGACAGACGAATAAACGGAGGGTAAAACATAACCTTACCGCTTCGCAGAGGTAATTACTATTTTCCCCCTGAAAGTCAATTACAATTAAATTCTCAATTACTAAAGTTTAATTATAATTAATCACAATTAATAAGCCCATAAACCATAACCTTCCTCTTGTGTTAGCTTTCTGTTAGCATCTCTAATGCTAACGGGTCAGGTTGACCCATGTCTTAAATCAGCTGTGAAATACACTAATAAATATTATCTATCATCTAATCATTTCTTATCTATTGGTTACGTTGCTAAGCTTCCTAATCAATGAAAATATTGGTATTAATATTTTTCTGTTACTATAACCCTAGATTTCAAATGATGGTAAAAAGATCCTCAAGAGAAGTGACAGGAAAAGTTGAAACATATTTTAATAATTAATAACTATGTGTGCATAACATAGAAGTGTAACATGGTTAACCAGGTTTGTGTTTAATTTAATTGTAAATGACAGTTTTTATTGACTTTCCTGGACAATTACAAAGTGAATTATCTGAACTCCATTACAATTAAATTACGATTACAACAGCAACAGATTTTTTCAATTACGATTACAATTATAATTACGTCATAATTGTAATTAATTACCAATTAAGTGATTTCAATTATAATTGACCCCAAACCTGCCATCAGCTAAAAACATACTCTGCATTTATTTACAGTCACTACACAAACTGTAACACGTAGCGCGAGACATTATCAAAGGAATTTAACACATTTTTCTAATTTTCACATTCAATCACCTGTTAAAACAATAGTGTTTATGAGTAATAATGTCCAAAATATGCATGTGAGGCTTTTCCGTGTCACGTTGGAGCCTGATTTTAGATAAAGACAAACAGAAGAACGTTAAGTTTCTCTGCTTTTCCCGTATCACAGAAAATCAGAAGTCTACTAATATACAGAATTTTATTATGACATTATGATTATAAGTATTGATTTTTGAGTCATGACTATTCCTACGTATAAAAGTCATATCCCTCTCTGTCATTTGTCCTTTCTCACCTCATCCTGAAAGCAAATGATGAGGAGATCAAACACAGGAATGAGGACGATTCGCCCACTGTAGTTTACGTGTTGATGAGATCATTTCTGATCAAATCTCTGGTTTTGGTGAAACAGTGGAACGGTGTGGGCGAGCAGCAGCAGCAGCAGGAGCAGCAGGAGCAGCAGCAGCAGCAGCAGCAGGAGCAGCAGCTCCTCTGAAGCTCTAACTGAGCTGCTTAATGAACACTTCTCCTCCTCCGCCCCTCCCTCATCCCCACAGGAGCGTGTCGCCTCCATCCATCACCATCCATCACCATCCATCAGGCCTGTAGTGTGGATGAGGACAACTGAGTGGGACTCGGTCTAATTCCCTGCTCTGATTCTCCTGGGCTCCTCTCTGGGAACGGGAACCCCCCCCCCGTCCTTCTAATCCTTGTTTTTTTTAGTGTTCTTCTCTGTCAGGATCAGAGACAGTGTGTGTGTGTTTCCCTCAGCCTGCAGGAAACATCTATTAAAGGACCTCTTTAACAGCTATCGTCTGCTGAGAGGCCTCGACTGTGGAAAACACTCCACACCTTCGTTTAAAGCCACTGGGAGCTCCCAGCATTTAGCACAGAGGAGACGTTTTGTAGCGTTTACGGGAAAACTCAGCCTCTCGGTTTAATAATCTGTGATGAAGACACGCTTGGGTGGAGGGAGTTGGTTAAAGCTGCAGTTTGTAGAATTGTGAGATGCTGTGCGGTCCCCCCACCCCTGCTGAACAAAACTCTTGTGTAACTCTTAGCGACTGTTTTCTCCATAGAGACTAGTAACAACTGTAGGGTCTTTATCTTGTGTTGTTGGAGAATTTTCTGATGTTTTAGAGACATGAAAGCACGTATCAGACACGTTGTGTGTGGCTCCATTCTCTCCACCTTATAATAATAATAATAATAATACATTTTATTTAAAAGCGCACTCAAAGACACTTTACAGCATAAAAACAACAAGTACATTATATATATATATATATATTTATCACACTCACTCTCTCGGTACATGGGGCGGACTACGCACGAACTGAAAGCGGATCGCGCACAGTCGACCGCACACACCGGGTCAGAGGAACCTGAACACGTTTGTACCTTTATTCTGTTGCTTCTCCACCTCAGTCTTCCTTTTGCCTCTTGCTTTGCCGTGTAACCGCTGTGACCAAAAGCCGTGTTAGAGACTTCCACTGAAATGGAAAGCCACGGGACTGTCACTACTCTCAGATCGTGAACGCGCATCGACTTTTGACGAGCAGCTCCAGCAGCCAATAGTGATGCTTAAAACAGCTCATGGGATCGCTCTGTTGGTATAAAGATCTCTGATTACAGAGCCGGGAGGAGGAGAACACATTCACCGTCCACTCAGAACACTTTGGATTATAATAAGCTCACAGATGATTATGGATTTTTGACCAAAAACTGAAGCTTTAAAAGTTCACAAACCAGATATATCTCCAAAAGTCAGGTTTAATGAAAAGTGTAACGTTTTGACTTTTTACTAGTATCGCATTTGAAAGTCTACTAGTATAGCAACTCCATATTCTCTACTAGTAGACAATTTGGCTTTACTAGTAACGTCTACTCGAGCACTAGTGCACCAAAAACCTTTACTAGTAAAACAATTTTTGTTTACTAGTACTAATAATACACAAAATATCTCACTAGTAGTACAAGTAGAATGTTTTTAGTTACATATTTATAACTATTATGTTTATAACTACCAGAAAATGGATGGATGGATATTTATAACCAAATCCAGCTCTCTGATTGGTTGTAATACTTTTGAAAGCCAATGGCAAGTCTGAATTTACTTTCAACACCCCCTTATTATCATATAATGCTCACTAGTGACAATTTTTACGTCACTAATTAAGTGTACTCGAGCACTAATACACCCTACTAATGGTTGTTATCACTAGTATCACATTTATGGTCAAACGGCTTTCCCTACACGAAACCTTTTATAGCGTTTACGGGAAATCTAAGTGGAAAACGTGATAAAGACGCGCTCGGGTGGAGGGAGTTGCTTATTCTTCTTCCCACTCCCTGTTCACTCATTTTCTTCCCTTCTTTGTTCTGCTGTTGAGAGCAACCACACAGTTGGTGAAACAATAAACAACAGGCTCTGATTGTAGCAACTATTTAAAGTCAGTAAAGAGAGCGTTTGCTAAAAAATAATCAACTATTCATAGTTACATGGAAAAACCTTTTGATGTTTGTTTATATTTATAATATCTGAGGGTGGACACAAACTGTTAAAAAATGATTTCAATTTAAGGGCGGACAGAAATAGGGAGGAGCTGAGAGACGGCATAGATGAGAGCAGCGCGAGAAAAAAAAAGAAAAGAAAATCATAAAAGATGATTAACTTTTAAACAACGTATTTGTCAGTAAGTGTCTGATTCTGAGTCTGCGGGGAACTATTGATGATTATAATGAGTTATTAGTATTGATAGATGATCAGAACCATTGATCAGCCTAAAAATAAGGACCTCGTGAAAAGCCAAACTTGTTGATTTCCTTTTCAAATCAACTGTTCATGAAAAATTATGTAAAAAAAAAATATTATGTATAATGTTTACTTAAACAATGTAATATACTTATTCACTGGAAGAATAAAACTCCTCCTACACACCTGGTATTAATTACTGAAGGAAGTGATGAATAAATATACAATTTCTATTGAGAGAAAAGCTAAACATTTTCTATTTAATCTGGGAACATTTTATATAGGGATCGACCGATATGGGTTTTTTAGGGCCGATGCAGATAACGATTTTTTCCCCCATGAGCCTTCGCCGATGACCAATACGGACTGCCGATTTTCTTGAGACGATATTTGGAGCCGATACTACTTTTCCCTCAATTTACAATCATAAAAAATTACACAAAGATGATAACCAAAGGTACAAGTCTGAATTAAAAAAAGGAACATTTATTGAAATTAACAAAGGTGAGTTAGAACGACACCAAGTAAAAAATAAAGTGAGACATCTCATGTAATATTATGAAAGAACTGTTCATCCTTGTCCTGAAAATAGCTTTGACAACAGTTGGCCTGACTGAAGATATATTTTATTAACAGGATTATTGTGTATAAATAAATATAATTATAGTATTAAACACAAAAAGAAACCATTAATAATAGTCCATTCCAACACAACCCCAAAACAGAAATTAACAGAGGAAAATAATGTGTTGTCAGATGCGCATTAAGCAACAAACTCTTCAAGTTTCTGTTTTAAATTATATCAACAAGAATAAATATTCAAACGAGTAGTAAACTGCTTCTCAGACTTCTCAGCACAGCACTGAGTGAGAAGCAGAGAGAGGGGGAAACACACACACACACACACACACAAGCCAACCCTCCAGCCAGCTGCTTGTTAAATACTACTGCGACAGCACCACGGAACCATGGAATATCAGCTAAGTTAAACAGGTAAAAGATGTATCGGCCGGCCAATGAATGGGTCGATCACTAATTTTATATACCACTTTAATAACAATAATTAGCCCATATAAGAAAAGTATTAAACAATGTATTATTCACTTCCCCACCCCTTTTCATTTTTTTTTCTCTCTTACTCATACCTTTTATGTGTGTATGTATGTACGCATATGCATGTTTATGTGTGTATGTATGTGTGTGTATATATATATATATATGTTTATTTTATTTTATTTTTACTAGTTTTTGTATCTGGGTACGATGAGTGCAATGCGAACATTTAGATTGCATAATCATACCGTCAAGCTGTACCTGTATGTTTCTAAAAGTTGAAATAAAAAGAGTTTGTAAAATATATACATATACTGTATTATAATAAGGCAGAGCGTGTACGGTGGAAATGTGCCCCTCTGACCACGAAAAAGGAGGAGCGGGAACAATCCTTTCCCCACACATCACCCTGACAGTTCCGGCTCCCTGGAGGTTCTCCAAAAAACTCCCCTCGCCCGCTTTCAGGCATGAGCTGTCCTACTTTACAAACCGAGCCCATTTACCCCAAAAACCTCAGCGCCGCCGTCTGAACCAGGACGTTCTCTCAGGACCGTCGCTAACCCACACAGCAGTGGTTTGACGGAGCTCGTCCCAAAAAAGCAGCGAGGAGGAACGCGTGTCAAATTAGTGTCTGCGAGAGCAAGCAGCAAAGGAGGCTTCACAACGTATGTGGCTTATAAAACCAACAATCTCAGCGGTTACATCAAAGCCAACATGACACGTGTTGCATTTTTCATACAAACGAGTGCAACGAATCCAAGAGCTTTAATGTTTGACAGCCAATGTCACATTCATACAAAAAACGCAGCAGCAACACCTCACATTATTACAGTTTGCAACTTTCAAAATAAAATAAAATACATTTCAGCTCCAGACGTATAGTTACTTGTGAATAACTAACACAGAGCCCAAATACAATGGCCTCATGTAAAGGATTTTCAATGTTCACGAGAGGTGAAATAACCCAAAGTTGGGGTTCAAAATAAAAATGAAGAAATCACATAAAGAAAAAAATAATTATATCCCAATAAAGAGTAACATTTATACTATAGATTAAAACAGATCAGAAGTTTTCTTACATTCCCACATGCAGTTATGGGCCAATGAAAATAGTAAATAAAGTATATGTTCATATTTCCAGAGCGTGTGAGCCTAGAACCAATGCATATCTGTGACTAATCATTAGTGATGTGAACAGTCTATGTTCATAGCTCTAAGCTGATCACATTACAGGGAGCTGAGACATATGCTAAGTAGTTTACTGAAGACCCAAACATGTTCCAGACCCAAACACACACTATTTAGAGGAGCTGACATGTCCACCAGATAGGACGTATAGCAGATCTATATCTATATTCTGAGAGAGTGGGTGGAGCTTATTACTATACTATATTTACCGTTCTATGGAAGATGAAAATGGAAGAAAAATAAGGACACACCCCCTCTCACTACATCATCCTTATCTAAAAAAATATTCATCAAATCAAACTAAACATTTACAGTATGAATATTGAATAATCACGGAACAATTGGTAAAAATGTATGATTTTTTTCAGACCAAAGAATGTATGATGTCCTGAAAATTTGTTGAAATTACATGGAATGACTCAGCATAAACAGGAAACAACAGTTTGTGTTTTTTTCGTTTTGCTTTGTTTTTGGATTCATTTGGTATTTTTTGTCATTTTACTGAATTTGTGTCACTGTTTTGCATATTTTTTCAGTTGTTTATTTGTAGTCGTCTCGTGTATTTGTTTATGAAGTGATTTTGAGAATAGTTGTCGTCATTTTGTGTATTTTTCCTTTTTATTCACTTTTATTCAAGCTAAAGCAAGAACGTTGTTGCTTTATTTGATTAATTGTTAGTCATTTGTAGCTTTTACATTAACCAGGCTGCAAAACAGCACCAACAAATGCTGAGTCATTGTAGAAACCCCCCAAAAACTGGTAAATTATGCTAGTGCTTTATGTGCGTTCGTTTATAGGTGGAAATGTTAAACCAAAGGGATGTAAACATTTGTGTGTGTGTGTGTGTGTGTGTGTGTTGCACTTAGCCGAGTGTGACACCATTGGTTTAATGATCATTTGTTCGCCCCGAGCACGTCATCCTGATTTCACCACTGCACTATTTTAACAAGTGTGGAAAGAAGGAAACGTGATGGAGACATTTTGTATATTTTTGTCAAACAGTGAATTTCTCAATATTTTGTGTATTTCTGTTGAAATTTGGTGCTTTTCCGTTGGCATTTTAGAGTTTTTGGACACACGCACGCACACGCACACGCACACACACACACACACACACACACACACACACACACACACACATTGATCCTGTAGCTAATGCTACAGCTGAGCAGAAGCCAGGAAGCAAACAGTTAGTTGGACGTTGGGCTCCAGCCAATAGGAACGTCTCAGCGTCGCTGCTGTCTGAGTTTATGAAAGGTGACGTGAAAAAACTGAATCACTGCGGCTACAGCATGACAAACAAGCCCAGCGATCGATCGTGTTCCAGTCGGAGTTCAAAGATTAGCACGTACGCTAAATAAAATGATGCAAAAACACATCAGGAAACATTAAGTAAAAGACGCTGCAGCTAAATGTGTGACGGAGAGATAAGGAAGTCTTTGTGTGTTTTATTTTAATTTTGTCGAGCATAGTGTAGTTCTGATAACATTTTGTGTATTTTTGTTGACATAGTGTTATGGAGGAATCATCATCATGTTCAGCAGCTAATCCCTGATCATAGTGATGAGTGTTCATTAAAGATAGAGACATGATAATTCTATCTCTGAGGGAACAGCACAGATTTTTACTCTTCCTCCTCCTCCTCCTCCTCGTCTTCGGAGTGAAAAAGAATCCACGTTCTAATGACACACAGGCAATAAAACCACAATATTCAGAGCTGAGCCGATTCCTTCAGTCCCTCATAAAGACAACTAAAAATAAAATAAAGAGCCTGAACTTTCCCTGGGAAACATCTATCCAACTTTTATCAGAGCAGGGGTTGTTTATTTTTCCACATTTTGAGTGTTTTGAGGGTTATTTTCTGTATTTTTGGAGTCAATCTTAGAGTCATTCTATTTATTTCTGGAGTCAGTCACTTTTTTTTGCAGTCATTGTGTCTATTTTTCTATCATTTCATTGTCATTTTGTGTATTTTCAGAGACATTTAGTGTATTTTTGGGTTAATTTGAGACTGTTTGCAGTCATTTTCTGTATTTTTCTGCCATTTTGTGTATTTTTCTATCATTTCATTGTCATTTTGTGTAATTTATGAGTAATTTTGTGTATTTTAGGAGTAATTTTGTGTATTTTAGGAGTCACTTTGTGTGTTTTTGTAATAATTTTTGTGTATTTTTCTGTCATTTTGTGTATTTTTTTGTCATTTTATGCATTTGTGGCACTGGAAAAGCCCTATGATTTTTTTCAATTCCTGTTTCTCCTGCCAATTAAAATTCAACAAGTAAACATGGTTCTGAGATATAAAAACACCCCAACTAAAAAATTCCAGAAGTTTTTGGTAGAAACGAGACTTTCGAAGACGTCAAGAAAAACTAGACATAAAATGAAAAACAATCACTGATCAGAAAATTATAAATATGTGGAAAATAAGTCAAAGCCCAACGCAGTCAAAGAAAACCACACACACATACACACACACTGTGGTTACACAACGTTTGGGTCACCAGCCTCACATGTGGACTTCACCTCATGGAAAGGAAAAAGCTTTATAACACAAACTAAACCTGCTCAAATTATGCAAAAAAAACGTACAGTTGTGTAAAAAAGATGAAATATTAACAACAGTATACGCAGAGTTTGAGATTCTTTCCGGGGGGAGAAGGAAAAATAGAATTAAATACTGTATATAGACCGTCTCGAGATTCACACCAACCACAATGTGTGGAACATATACAATAATGTAAAAATGATTAGTTACATAATTGATAAAGTTGACTATACAAAAATTAGCATTGACGCATCGTTTAATGTTGTAAATTCATGAAAAAATCTTTCTGCTCCATTTTAGCTGCAGTACCATGCATTAACTGCTGGGTGCAGTGTCGCTTCACTCGTTACGTTATAGAGAAGAATTGCACAGCAGAAGAAGAACCAACCAAGGGGCGGATTCACTAATGATTTAGGGGAATTAAAATGTGCACAAACGTCACTCCTCAGGACTGCACGGCTGCTGCACGTCACAATGCGCCCTCAATCCATTTAGCGCGTTTACCTCTGATGAATATGTAAAGTAGGCGGCGCTCACAAGGGGAGCAAAAAAATGGGAGGAGGAAATGCAAATAAATTAATGCAGTGGGCGCAATGCACAGGAAAATAGTACGACTGACAAGTGCAAACACACACACAGAGATTTTTAAAGATGTTGTTTTTGTTTTGTTGTTTTTTGAATAAAACATTTTCATTTGTTTATTTTGTTTTCTACATCATTAAATGTTTGTGCAGCAGACAGAGAAGTCCACCAGCCTCCAATTTCACTTCTTCAAATGTCATTGTGAGCTTCTCTGCACTCACGTCTGCACATTAAACGAGCAAAATGCTCATTTAAATAGGGGCGGTCTCCACCACTTCTGCACGTGCACTAATCATTGCTGCAATCTTCGTGAATTCCTCGCAGCAGGTGAGGAAACTGCAGCACCAAAGGATGCAGCTGGTTCACCACCCTTTATTTCACATCTTAGTGAATCCTCCACCTAAAGTCTCAGAAGTTTGGGACCATTTCACTGAAAACGTACACTACACACCCGAGGTAGAAAAAACATTTGTGACATGAGACTAAATGTGCTTTCACACACACCTCTTTGCTCCGCACCATGCGTCACTTCCTCGGATAGTCCGTTTTTTTTGCGATATGTGAAAGGTCACTCGAACTCTGGTCCTCTGAAAAATGTTGGTCTCGTTTCGCCCTAAGTGAAGCATTGTGCGTTTTTTAACCATGTGAGAAAGCAACCAGGACCAAATATATGACTTTACATTGAAGCACATGTGTATATATATATATAAATACAGGACAGCGGTGGAACACAGCAATCACAGTCTGTCGTTGCGGCAACAGGCACGCACACAAGCTCACAAACCAGCACTCCAGCAGGCAGCACACACACAAACATCCATCCATCCATCCATCCATCCATCCATCCATCCATCCATTTTCAGATCTGCTTTGTCAGCACACAAACACATCACAAACCTTTCCTCATTCCCTTCCGTATTCACTCCCACTTCATTCATTTATTTCACTTCTCTCTCTTCCTCAAACTGTTCACATGGCCAGCGATGGCTGCACACCTGACTTAAGTTACCGGTACCATGACGTTTCTGAGCGCTGACAGGTGATTATGTAGCGCATTAGCACAGGTTGTGGGATTGTGTGATTTTGGGTTATTTTGAATTATTATCAATTAAGTTTCTGAGAGGTTTGTTTGAGGATTTCCTTTGAAAAATGCATTTTTCTGACAGAAGTTTATGGAGGCTGAAGTATTCTGTCCAATAGGCGACCGACCGCTTTGCCTGCGTGACGTTGTTCAGAAAGTTTGGTGCGAATAGCAAATAGCATGTGTGAAAGTGGACCGGACCGAATTAAAATGCAACAATGTTGCAGATTCACCACCTGAACCGCACCGAGTCCACAGATTATATGTGTGAAAGCAAACTAACACTAATATGTTAGAATCAAAGCAGCAGAAAACTGTTTTATGAAAAAATGTTTTTTTCAGATGAATTTGGGAAAACTGTAATGAAAACTGTTGACCACTAGGATCAACATTATGGACAACAGTCAGTTTTACAACAAGGAAATGGAATTGGAGAAGTTTTGAAATGGAAAATCGGAGGCTCTGCTAACCCGAGCTAACGGCTAACGGCATGTGAGAAAAATCCTGGAACTCATCAAAGAGTAATAAGTGTTAAACTCATCCTCTCAGAAAGACACAGAATCTGTGATAGTGTTGGAAATGCCAGCGTGGGAGAAGCCCTCGTTCTTCTGCAATTATAGAGATGTGGAATCCATCACGACCAGCAGCGAGCGTGCACGAGCATCTGTGGTCTCATGAGGGAACCCGAAGAAGGAGGAGGAGCAGAGGAATCACAGACAGAATGAGGCGCTCATTAAAACAGAGAGTGAAACACGGCGTGAACACAGCCGACACGTTTAAACAACCACAGCAAGTTTAGAGGTCCATGACTCAGCAGTTTGTGTCTGACGTAAGCTATCATTAGCATTAGCATCAGACGACCGACACATGACCTGATGCTCTACTTTCTCAAACACAAGATGGTTATCCAAGGTCTTTGAACACTTCATTTCTGCAAAATCAAACCCAAATATTCAACAGCAGACATAGGCAACTGACGGCCCGGGGGCCACATGCGGCCCTTGGTCGATCATTGTCTGGCCCCAAAGGTAAATGATGAAAAAAAACAATTGCCAATAGACAAAATGACAACAAAAAACACAAGATTTCTCCAAAAACCTACAAGAAAAGAAGACAAATAAAAACAAAACAACAGAATTACACAAAAAAAACACAAAATGACAAAAAAATAAATAAAATACACACACACACACACACACTCTCTAATAATTACCCTGTGGGGACACAATGTGAGATATCCACTAACAAATCTGCTGACGAGACGCAGAGAACAATGAGGAGCTGATTTCATGAGTCATTGTTTTAAGATACTGGATGGAGAAAAGCTGTCAGCATAAGAACACACACACACACACACACACACGCGCACACACGCACGCACACGCGCACACACGCACGCACACGTACGTGCCTATAATTTGTAGGAACTCAAAGTGAAGCTTTCATGAACTTTGAAGCTATTTCTCTCTTTCGTGTCAGAAAGAAGCTTTCAGTGGGAGTTTTGTTGTTAGGAAACGTTTCACTTTAGAGACACTTTGACACCAAAACACGTCCTTGTCCCTCGGTAAGGAGACACAGTTTCCATTTAAACACGTTTTTCTAGTGCTTTAAAGAGCATAACACAAAGTAAAGTGTTAAAGTTGTTTAGTATAAAACTTTTTGAGTCATTTTGTGTATTTATCTGTCATTTTGAGCTATTTTTCTGTCATTAAGTGTGTTTTTAGAGTTATTTTGTGTGTTTTTTAAATAATTTGTTGTATTTTTGGAGTCACTTTGTTGTTTTTGTAATCAATTTACATATTGTTCTGTCATTTTGTGAGTTTTTGCAGTAATTTCTGTGTATTTTTCTGTCATTAAGTGTGTTTTTGTAGTTATTTTGTGTGTTCTGGGGGTTATTTTGTTGCCATATTGTGTGTTTTTGTCATTTGGTGTATTTTTCTATCATTCTATGCATTTGTGACCCTGTAACCAGTATGTATTTCTCAATTCCCGTTTCTCCTGCTAATTCAAATTCAACAGGTAAACTTGGTTCTGGAATAGAAAATCCCCCCCAAAAATAAAATTCCAGAACTTTGTGGTAGAAACACGACTTTAGAAGACGTAAAAAAAAATAGACACAAAATTAAAAACAATCACAGATTAAAACACTGTAAATGTTCTATATTCACATTTTAAAGCTCTGGAAAAAATAGTTTCTAACAGAAAAATCTATTTTTTTCCTGAAAATGTGACAGTTGAGCAGAAACAAAGAGGCTGTGTTTGGTGCAGATCATTAGTGGGAGCAGAAACTAAATATAGTCTCCATCCTTCACCTGCAGGATGAAGCACCTGATGCAGAGCCTGTGTTTAATGTGCGGGCCACAGACCACATGTTGGAAACTGTAACAACTGGTTCCTCTAAGTGGGTCAAAGACGAGAAAAACTCATCATTTATCAAGCTTGCTTACGCTAGAAACGGGGAAAGTGATGTTGATTTTCAAGCAAAGGTTGTGATTTATTAAACTAAACTTGGTAGCGTGACACATTCAGTGTGTTTTTGCAATAATTTTGGATTCATTTTGTGTATTTTTTGTTATTTGGGGGATTTTTTTTATTGTCAGTAAGAAGAAATATATCAGACCACTTTTAGACATAAACTGTGAAAAGCTGCTGTATTTTATCTGCATTTGTCATCTTAATGTAACATGTTTGTCATTTTTACCTTAGTGTGTGTTTGTGCAGCTCAGCTGGAGCAGGAATCAAACCTTTTACAGGGATGTCACGTGAGTTTCTGCAGCTATTTTTCTGTCTTTTTTCTGTGTGTGTGTGTGTGTGTTAGCTCCTCCTACCGTTGGAGCTCCTCCCACAGACCAGGTGCTGGTAGGGCTGCAGTAGACCCCAGATCTCCGGGTCTCCACTGATGCCTTGCTCCAGGGACTCCACGCTCAACGTGCACGCGCCGCTGTCCCTCTCCGGGAGCGCGCGGCCGAACACCTCCCTGAACAGGCTCTCCATGCACGCGCACAGGTAGATGGCGGCGTGCTCGTGCACCCTGAGGGCCACGCGGCTGTCCACCATCCACCTGAAGAACTTCCCCACGGAGAACACGAGGCCGCAGCGCGCGGACTTCCCGCGGCTGAAGCGCTCCGCGGTGCTCGCGCAGTAGAGGGAGAGCGCGCTGAGAGCCGCCGTGGTGCAGTGCACGGACACGGTCCACGACAGCACCGCCTTCATGGCGCTCTGCACCTCCTGCTTGGTGCACTTAGCGTAGCGCAGGCTGAGCCGCTGCGCCTCCCGGGACACGCGCACCAAAGCCCGGCTCAGCAGGGCCGAGAGGCGAGCCAGCACGTCCGCAGGGGGGTCGCCGACCACCAGCGGCTCGTCCTTCTTCAGCACACCCTCCACCTCCGCCAGGCTCCACGGCAGCTCGTCCAGCTCCGGCAGCTTCGCGCACTGACCCGCGCACTCCAGCATGTCCGAGTCCTCCGCCAGCACCGTGTGCACCGTGTCCAGGCTGTTGTGCCTGCTGTGCATGGACTCCGTCAGATGCCAGCCGGTGCCCCCGTGCGCGAAGGACGGGTGCGTGTCGGAGCAGCACAGCGACACATTGGAGGAGCGCACCGAGTCCGCGGCTCCACCATAGCCGGAGTCCAGCGTCAGGTCCTCCAGCGTCAGGTCCTCCAGCCTCACGGAGCTCCTAGCCCTGGCTGACATGGCTGCTGCTGCTCATACACCTCATACTGATGCTGTGGTCGCGCGCACACCTCTCCGCTCCTCCAGAGGAACAACTTGGAGACGTGAGAGCGCACTGACAGAGGGGGCGGGGCCAGCAGCGCCTCTGTCAGGTGGAGCTACCTGGGACACAATCAGAAGAAACACAAAAATAAATAAACAAACATTACACCATTGTTTTTCAACCTTGGGGTCGTAATCCCATGTGGGGTCGCCTGAAATGTCTAATAATGCAATAAAATAAATGACTGATTATCATTATTATAACAGTGTCTATTCTTCTGCACTGCCGGACCTTTTCTTCATAAGCGTAATGTGTCTCTGTTACTACCGTGTTGCCGAGTGGCCTAAGCTGCTAGATTCATGGCTTTTTCCTTCTGCTGATGTGGGTTCGAATCCCACTTCTGGCGTTTTTTTATATTTTTTCATTTTAACATGTTTAACATGGCCAATTCCACCTTTAAAAATACATACACACAAAAAAAGACACATTTTAGGGTATTTTCTTGCTTAATTCTAAAATAAAACTGACGGAACTATAGCTAGAAGGACATGGGTCCGGCAGTGAGGGAACTACCGGTTTTCGGCTTACTACGCATGTAGACACATGCACACTGGAAGTGCCGGAACTATAGTCAGGTTTGTCAGGTCTGGACCAATGGCAACAGCAGCCTTATTATAATTAGTCATCCAGGAGGGCCTCGACGTAGAGCCACTGCTCCTCCACATTGAGAAGAGCCAGAGCAGGTGGCTCAGGCACCTGATTAGGATTCCACACGGACGCCTGGCTGAGGTCTAGTGGACGAGGCAGCGTAGTGATAATAACACACCTTTTGTCTGTTATTGACTTTGTTGCTGCAGCCATGAAAGGTAATAATAAAACTCTGGAACTTTCTGTCCGTCTCGGTTCTCTCTTTGACTCAATCCGCTGTAGAAGCAACTCTCGTATTGCTACGCAAAAAGTTGAATTTAACGGTGTGACTGGAAAAGCCCCATATATCATGCTTTAAAGGTCCAGTCTGTAACTTTCAGATGCCTCCCCGCTGCTCTCTTGCCCTGCCTACAAAGTCCCCCCCCTCAGAGGAGCTAACAAGCTAACGTTAGCCCGACAGCAACATCACAGTAATATAACATGCTCTGTTAAAAGCATGTTACTGCAGCACTTCTCTCTCTGAATTTGCACACACCAATCTAGCAGCAGCAGCAACACAGTGTCACACAGCAGCCCACACGGAGGCTGCAGTGAGAGCAGCACGCACACAAGCAACACATGCACTACAGAGTTCTAGTGTAACAATTACAAAACATAGGTAATGTAAATCAAGCAGTAATTAACTTTCAAGCAGGAAAGTCACTAATTCCATCTTCTAGTCCTCCAGACCATACACTGTAAAAAAGACGGCGCTACATTGCTGTATTTTGGCCATGGTCTGCACCTTTAAGGGCACGTCCCACCAGTAGGCGACCCTGAGGGTGACCCAGGACACACTGGAGAGACTGTTTCTCTCAGCTGATTATAGATCTGAATAATATCCACTGTTATCCAGGAAGTTTATTATTATTTGGGCCAAAGTATTGAGTCATTTTAAAGATGTAAATCCTTGTTTTAATCAGAAATAAAATGGGTTAAAAGTGACCAAAAATATTGGAAAAGGTGGTGAAATGAGATTTTAAAAAGCACAGAAATTGGTTAAAAGTTGCAAATTAGAATGGACAAAAACAGACAGAAAAAGTGGTAAAAAGGTTCAAAGTGTTAATATTGGAACAATTAGTTTAAACTGGTAAATAATGGGCATGACAAATGGTGAATTTGGTCAAATTGTAAAAAAAATAAATAATTATTAAATGTGGTAAAAAGAGGTTAAAAATGACAACAATGGTTCAACATATGTGACATTAGGTGGAAATGTGATGGAAAGGGTTTATAAGGGCTGAAAATGTCTGGAAAGTGGAAAAAATGTGTAGAAAAGTCATTGAAATGTGATGTAGAAGTGTCAGAAATGGGAGAAATGTAGCAAAAATGCATTAAAAGGAAAAAAGTGATGAAAATAGGTTAAAATATGGTGAGTTTGGGGTATTTGGAGAAAAATGGTAAAATTAAGCAAAAATGGGCTTGAATTGTTCCAAAAGAATTGTCTCACGATCAGATATGGGCTCCTGGCCCCAAGGTTGAGAACCCCTGTATTAGACTATTACTGTGAAGCATGTTGTGAATATTTGGTTGATTTATATTTTGTTTAATGTTCATTTTGTCCTCCTATTCTTCTATTAGGTATTTATCCATTTATGCTGTTAATAATTTAATATAATTTGCTGTTTAATGAATCGTGACAGCTTTTTGTTTATTTTTGTTTGTGAAAATTGAAATTCCAAAGTTATTGTTCCAAGATAAAATAAAATCCCTCATTATGTAGATTTTAATTCAATCTGTGTGTGTTTTTCACATCTTGTAATGTCCTTTTTTTGTGCTGTTGTGGATATGTTTTGTGTTCTAAATAAAACAGTGTGGACAAAAGCAGAGGTGGCCACAGTTGGTATCAAGATAAACAGATTTATGGCTGTCACTGTGCATTATTATCACTGATGGACTCATCTGTTGGACGTCGCTGGAGATGCCAAGTCCGTCTTGTTCACACTCTCTAATTGGTTTAATTTCATCGTCATTCGGGGATTTTTACCATGAAACAGACCAAACCACCGATGCTTTTTGTCTCGTCAGTGTGTGGAAACGATGTCAACGATTCTGAACAATGGACAACTTTAAGGGTTTGAAACTAAAGACCACGTTTGTACAAAACACTTTTCAGACAATGTTTGCCTATTTTTCCTTTAATTAAATCTGGAATGTTTGCATTATCTCAGGACAAGACAAGAGACAAGACAAGAAGCAATATATAAAACAAGACAATAGAATAGAAACAAGAGATGACAATACAAAACAGGAGGTGAGGCAAGAAAAGAGACAAGAATCAAGACAATTGGCAAGATAAAAAAAAATACAAGACAATAAAAGATGAGACAAGACAAGAGGTGAGACGTGACAAGTGACAAAAAGCAAGACAAGTGGCAAGAGATGAGACCTGACAAAGAGGTGAGGCAAGACAAGAGACAAGAATTAAGACAAGTGGCAAGAAAAGAAAAAAGAGGGAAAGAAGACGAGACACGACAAGACAAGTGGCAATATAAGAGAATGGGGAAAAAAGGACGAGACACAGCAAGACAAGAGACAAGTGGCAAGATAAAGGAGACCAGACATTAAAAGATGAGACAAGACAAAAGACAATATTTAAGACAAGTGGCAAGAGATGAGACCTGACAAAGAGGTGAGGCAAGACAACTGACATGAAAATAAACAAGATAAAAAAGAAGAGGGAAGAAATATGAGACACAAAAAGAGATGTGATAAGACAAGAGAAAAGAGACAAGAATCAAAACAAGTAGCAAGAAAAGAAATAAGAGGGGAAACGGACAAGACATTACAAGAGGTGAGACAAGACAAGAAACAATAATCAAGACAAGTGGCAAGAAAAGAAACAAGATAAGAGAGAAGAGAAAAAAAAGACAAGACAAAACAAGAGGTGTGGCAAAACAAGAGACAAATGGCAAAATCATAGAAAAAAGACAAGACGAGAGAAAAGGAAAACAAGACAAGACATGGCGAGGTGAGGCAAGATAAGAAAGAAGAATCAAAACAAGCGGCAAGATAATAGAAAAGAGACAAGACGAGAGAGAAGAGAAAAACAAGATAAGACAGGACAAGAGGCAGGATGAGACAAAATACATGACAAAACAAAGCAAGACAATCATATACTGTATAAGACACCAGATAAGATGAGACAAGTCAAGACGAGGGACAAGAAAAGAGAAAACAAAGAAAGAGACAAGACAACCATAAAAAAATGATTTGGGACATAAAAACAAGCTAAGGTAAGCTAACCCAAATAAACAGTTTTTTGAGTTTATTTTTAAAACATTGACTTTTACTGTAAAAAAAATAACTGACATGTTCCTAATCTAAAAGATCAAAGATGTAACTCTAAATAAACTTTATCTTCAACACGTCTGACTCATTGTGATTCTAATGTTCCACGACCTTCTTGTTCAACAATAAATTCTAGAAACTTCCATCTTGAAGGTTTATCACCTTCTGCTTTAAAGCTGTTCAGATTATTTAATCTTCATCTCCAATC